>NW_007734267.1:69778-71513 GCF_000696425.1 Galeopterus variegatus | reverse complement strand
ATATTTGAATGTAATAGCATTGTCCCTCAACACAAAAGAGTAAGCAGAAAAGGGTTTTTTTGTTAGGTCATGACAATATTAGTTAAGCATAGGGTGATTAATTGTCATACAGTATTGTAAAATTTATTTCAGCAGCCACACTGTTACCTAGGATAATTTCCCTTGGATTCAAAGTCTCTGTTATAGGAAGAAATGAAAGTGATTATGGGCATTATAATAATAATAATTTTAGCATTCAATCAGCTATATTAAAGTGGCCCATTCAAACGCTGCCCTTTCCTCTCCTCAGTGGAATGGAACATTGGAGGGAGGAGAGAATTATAGACTTTCTTTGTCTTCTGCCAGCTCTCAACACAAGGGACTGCCACAGGGGAGGGATGGATATAACCACTAACAATGAATAACTCCCCTCCCAGAAGCATTTCCAAAGAAATCACTCACCTCTGCTCTTAAAGAACCTCTTCACTCTTCTGGTTTGCTTTGAAAAGCAAATGGCAGCATGTATGCAACAAATATCACCCAGGAATTATGTAGGCAATAAATGTCATGGATCGCTCTATTTGCTCATTCCTTATACAAAATCTCATGCACCAACTAGTCAACTGCACATGGAAATTACTTGCATTGCCAAAACTCTGAGGCTGGCGTTGTCTTTCATCTCCTGGTAGAAGTCAATGTCATAGGGAACCCCTAGCTTAGGCTTCACCATGTGCCCCCTCCTCCTTGAGCATCCCTGCTATGTTTCATACCAGTGACAGCACTGTCATCTGCCTCAGTAGTCAAGGGCAACTGTGTTCCATCTTGTACACATTTAGCAGGATGCTTGACTCCCTGAATTGTTTACAATGCCAATTGAAATTCAAAGCCTGAAAAACAAAATCTCTGTTCTTTGTAAAATACAGTTTTTTCCCCTCCATGAGCTTTATTGTCCTTTTTCTACTAGTACTTCCTGGGCCATACTGCGTCCCTCATGAGTGGCGAACCCAGCTCAGTCACTGATCCCATCATAACAACATGGCCTAATTATGGCCTTTTTATATATTTAAAGGCAGAGTCTAAAGAAAAAGAAAAAAATTTTTTACAATAACTTCTTAATTAAAGGTGCTTTTCAATGACTACTTCACCAGTACCACAAGCACACAAGGTAGGTTTCATGTCATAGTTACTACTTAAAAATTTGTCAGAGAAAATGGAATGAAANTTGTGTGAAAGCCTGAAAATCATTGTTGAATAATGAGTACTTTCTCGTGGCTAACTTTGCAAGCTGCTTTTGAACAGCCTGATGCTAACCCCAGAATTCACGCTCATATCTATACACAGGGCATTGTTTATATTCTCAAGTATGCTTCATATGCAGGTGTGCTGTTTTTCTACTAGCAATAATTCTTTCCTACTATCTCACTATAGAATTGAAATGCACATGCTCTTTGGTTTAAACAGTCTTTTAATCTCCACTAAGTATTCTTTGTTAGTTTTGTTTTTCTCCATCTCTCCATGTAAGCAAAGTAATTTTATTGCTTGTGAGAAAGCAATGATTATTTTATCTAAGACATAAATATATCACTCAGCAGTAGGCCTGTTGCTTCTGAATAGTGCAAGTAGAATATGCAATATTCTTGCAGAAATACATTTGTAAAAGATCCAGCTTAGCCTGAGAGAAACAGACACCATTAAATATTTGAATGTAATAGCATTGTCCCTCAACACAAAAGAGTAAGCAGAAAAGGGTTTTTTT
>NW_007734267.1:66627-68030 GCF_000696425.1 Galeopterus variegatus | reverse complement strand
TTCCTGGTTCTGACTTTTAAATGCAATATATTCGATTAGAACTGTTCTTGGGCAGCACAGTCGATGCATGCCCTATTGGGTCTTCATTTTGTGTAATTGAAATCATTTCGACATGGAAAATGGAAAATTGACACCTATGAGTAAAATAATAGCAAGCACCTCTTGCCTCTGAGTGTCATTGTGGAGAAGGAGAGGAATTCTCTAGCCCAGGGGAGAAAGAGTATCAGCCTATGGGGGTCAAGTGGGGAGTCAAAGACCCAGTGTCCCCAGGTGGCCTGCTTCACCTCCCCCTCCTCTCCCTGCAAAAAGGAGCTATGAGTCAGTTTCACCTGGTCAGGGGAGGGATAGCAATTTTGTCAGGCAGCTTGGTAGTTAAAACAGAAAAAGCACAGGATACAGTGATTGCTTGTTCAGGTTGCCCTGGAGAGGATATCTAAGGACTGTCTCTTTTATGGATCATATGTGTTTCTGGGCCTTCAGATCATATGTGTCTCATTGAGAATGGCCTTGCATTCACTGCTTAAGGGATTTACACATGAATAATAATCAATCACATTAATGACAGCATTCTGAGCAGGTCACACTCTTACATTTTAAAAACTTTTTGTACTTAATCTAAACAAAATCATTATAAAATCAAATTATTCTATTTACATCTTTAGGCTATAGATAGATTTCAACTAATTTAAGGTGTAACTGGATAAAAAGAGAGAAAAGCTGGTTAAATTTTCAAAAGGCCATTTTGGGGGAAGAGTTCTCATGTACATAAAGGGGATTTGGGGAGGAGATTCCTACCAGTATGACAATTTGGAAGACAGAAAAGGAGAGCTCACATATTAGTATTTTGGAATATTAATCTAATACAGATTTCCAAGGGCAGAGAATACGATTTGTCCACATGTACATACCTCTAGGTATATAGTAGAACACTCAAGAAAGGTAATTAAATAGCTAAAATCGATAAATGAAGAAAAGAAATTCTCATGCTGTGGAACAGAGATTCTTCTTTTATTTTCCATCTTCCTCACTTCAGCCTTCCTTTCTACAATGGAAAAATCTCTTTTCCTGTAAACCGTCGATCCTTCCCCAGACTTAATTGTTCCCACTTTGTGAGAAGAGTCAGAACTTGCAAGGAGCACTAATGGTCAGAACGGCGTAGCATAATAAAGAGCTTTGGAAATGATAATTCGGGAATTAGAGAATGGCTTTGAATCTTGATTAGAAGATAGGGGCTCACATACAGAAAGCTAAGTCAGAAAGGAGGAGGACACAAGGTCACTCACAGGAGAACTTCCTACCTGAAAACAAGAAACAACAAATGAGTTTGGACTAGATGAAGTGTCTGGGAAACCAAATAAGCAGAGGGACAGAATGTGGGAAGCTCACAAAATGATTTTGGGTGG
>NW_007734267.1:64248-65388 GCF_000696425.1 Galeopterus variegatus | reverse complement strand
GAATGTTGTCCAATGGAAATATAATAAGAGTCACAAATAAAAGCCATATATATTATATACTCAATATACTCAAAATATTATTTCTATCTGTATTCAATGAGATATTATTGTTGAGATTTTTACATTTTTTTCACAATAAGTCTTCAAAACCAGTGTGTGTTTTACATTTACAACTTATCTAAATTCTGACCAGCCACATATCAAGTGCTAAAAAGCAACATGTGGATAGAAGCCACCATATCTGGCAGCACATCTTTGGGTAATAAATTTTTAGCCATGGCTTTTATTCAGTCATAGAAATCAATGCCATTGCCCATTTAGTAGCTATTATTTTGGCATGAGATTTCAAACATGTCTCACTGGTGACTATCAACAATTAAAATTGTCAACTTCTTGGTTAACTCCTTTGAATGTCTTCAAAAATACTTTTGGTTCTGTAACTTCAATTCACAGAAGCTCTTTTCACATGTTTTATTCAGACACAGGAGGTTCATAGTCAAAACGTTACTTTAATGTTCTTTAAAATTAACTTGTATTGAAGTATGGCAAAAAAGAGAGTCATATTGCAATCTAATCTACTGCATTTTCTGTAAATTTCTGCATACAAAATGTATTTCTGTCTCTGAAGCTGCTAAAATAATTAGATGATCATCTGTTTAAAACACAGAGCAATTTAAAGTGACTACCGGTTGTTCCAGGAAATTTTTTGTCTAGGGCATAACCAAGCCTGATATCATCAGTGTTTAACAGAAATTAAAATCTTTAAAACTGATTACATATTTCTTTCCTGCACTTCAGTGTTCCTGATTTCTATTTAAATGTTTTATTTTATAAGTTAAGTAATTGAATAAAGGTATGAATAAAAGTCAGACATTGGTAACACTGCCTAAGCTGACTGATATGTGAAATAAAAATTCCCAATAGTTTATGAGGTTGTATCTACCAAATGTTGCACTGGCCTTATTGCTGCTTAGCTTCTAAAGTTTGGCTGGCCAAGTGCAAATACTTCACAGTTAAATCATAAAGGAGAAAGTTAAAGAAGGAATTACTAAATAAAGAAATAGGTAGATTTTACTTGGAGGGAATTAAATCCTATTGATAAAATATGAAGTTGAAATCAATCAGAAAGCAAACATTTTC
>NW_007734267.1:62350-63346 GCF_000696425.1 Galeopterus variegatus | reverse complement strand
ACACATACGGTAGACACAACGACAAAAGAGACTTTTTCTTTGTGTTACTACTGGCTTACCGCAACTTGGATGCTGTGACTCCCTCTGGCATGGAACATCTGAGCATTTTATACAGTAGAGCTAAAAGAACCTCAGTCACCATCTGCTCTCTTTTAAAAAGCATTTTAGATGGCCCATTTCTAACCTCTGTCTTTTGGAATCATTAGGTTAGTCCTGTGAGCCTGTAGAAGAAAGGGGTTTGCCTGTATTAAACCTGTTATTTTAAGGGAGCTGCCAAGGGCTACCATTCATTCTTTAATTCCAATTTCTAAACCAAAGATTGGGTAAATATCTCACACCGTGAGGAAGGTATGCAGTCAATTTAGATAAAGGAAACCGTAATAAGAAACTTGGTCTTAAGATGGTCTTCAAGAGGATAGAGGTTCATATATTTTTAACAGGTAGATGGTCTTCGAGGAGATGAGTCAAACTCTTATAGTGGATACTCTGATTCATTTGATCTGATTTAGCACTATATTTATGCCAAGAATTTCTGAATCAGTGGATGTTGGAGGAGAAGAAAAGGAATTAGGGAAAATTAAAAGAGACCATGTGTATGAAAAATCTAAACAACACCTGGAACATAGTATGGCTTAAGGGTATATAATTTTTCCTTCACTTCTTACCCATACTTTGAAGTGTATTGTGATAAATAAACATCTGTTGTACTGGATAATATTTTAAGAGTACATCAAAATTGTATTTCAGCTTCACAACACAGGAGTTTAATTCTATTTTGCTATTCTCTGAAAATTCTCTTTGAATGAGCCATCTCAAAATACCATTGCTTTTGCAAAAAGCCACACTCTAATTTAAACTGCAGAAAAACACCTTTCCTTTACTGAGCCAACTGCCAAAACATTTGAAAATGTTCTCAATTTAAAAGGCTGGTCTATTTTTCCCCACAGAAAAAAATGGAGCACAGACAAAATGTTTCCAGTAATATTCATCCAAATG
>NW_007734267.1:59502-60864 GCF_000696425.1 Galeopterus variegatus | reverse complement strand
CTGAAACTTTAAACTTCAGAAAGGACCAAGGCAATATGGACATACAGTCAAATATTTTTTTTTAAAGTGAAATATCTTAACTGAAGTTGATCACCATTTCTTTCCATTCTGAATTTCCCTTCCTTACACATTCAGCTGTTGCTTCAGAATTTATTAATAGTAATGCCTTGTAAATTTTAGGACTGTTGTCAAATTTGGGAAAGCCTCTATATATTTTTCTCACTTTATTTGTACAACATGAGGGTGTTGTGATTGTGTTTTTGTGCAATGACTAACCTTAGATATGTTGTGAGGTGTATTGCTGGAAGCTGTTCCTGCACTCTGGTGAACTGCAGTAATCCAAGTAAAAACAGAACTGACTGCAAACCACACAACTGCATCCCACTAAACCCAGGCTAAATGTATCCCCCAACTTCTTCCTAGCCAGTTTTTAAGACTTCTTGTGGCCATTTGAGTACCGCCTGACATGAGGTCAAGAGATGAAGAAGTTGGAGTGAGTCTCAGTCCATTCATACCACTAGGAAAAAACACCATAAACTGGGTAGCTTATAAACAACAGAAATTTATTTCTCACAGCTTTGGAGGCTGGGAAGTCCAAGATCAAGGAGCAGCAGATTTNTTTTGCAGAAGAGGCTTTGGAGTAACACACACCTAGATTTGAACCCACTTTATCAAAATCTAACTTCCTGGTCTCCAGCAAGTTAATTAGTCTTTATGTCTCAGTTTCCAAAATTGCAAACTAGAGATAACATTATTTCCAATAGGCTTTTAGGAGGACTATATGAACAAGCATATGAATAGTAATTAGCATCATACCTAGCACATACTAGATGCTCCATAAAAAACTGTTGTTGTCATTATTATAATTCTCCACATAGATGAAATAATCATAGCATATCACTTGCCTGCTTAAAAATCCTAAAATAAGTTATTTGGGATAAAAATAAAGTTGAGTCCTTGCCATTACCATGTTTGAGGTCCCTTCTCTCAAATCTCACTAACATTTTCTACTTCACTCAACTATTTGTCAGCAACCTGGACCTTCCTTCAGTTCATGGAGTATGCCCAACTCATTCCCTGCACTTTCTGTTTAGACACTCAATTAATAGTTGTTGAGTAAATGAATCCTTCAAGCTCATCAAGTCAAGTATTTAATGGATGAGTAAACTAAGGTTGAGAAAGTAGTTCTCATCCACCAAACTCTTTAAGAAATGAAGCTGAAGTTTTAAAACAAAACTGTCTCTCTCTAAAGCCCTATCTTTTCTTATTGTATACACAGAGGCAGGTTTACTATGAAGCCACTGAAACTTTAAACTTCAGAAAGGACCAAGGCAATATGGACATACAGTCAAATATTTTTTT
>NW_007734267.1:48090-58395 GCF_000696425.1 Galeopterus variegatus | reverse complement strand
AATCCCATTCAGGATGGCTCTGCCCTCTTTATCAGATCCCCAATCCCCTACCCTACCCAATACTAGCACTCTGGTTATTAGGTTTTAACATATGAATTTTTGGGGGAAACACAAACATTTAGAGCACAGCACAGTGAAAACAGACAGTGGTCTGAACTGATTATACTTAAAATATGCTACTTTTGCATAATTTACAAAATCTTGTTAACACATTTTTATGACCTTCTCCTGGTTTTCAAAAGAGCTTTTTTACCTCTTACCTCTACAATTAATAATAAAAGCAAATTTAATCAACTATGCTAGAAGAAAGGTGGACTTAGCTTTCTATTTTCTCAAGAGGAAGTGATAGTACAAAATTGTTGTCCAGGGAAGAAGTGATCAAAGAGCAGACAGAGAAAAATGGAGGACTAAAAATATCATAGAGGTGTGCTAGGCAGTTAGGTAAGAAAAATACAATTACTAATTTTTCTGGATTTTTAAAATATTTATGAGATTTTTCAGCTTTTTAAAATTTATAACTTGTGATTTATTTTTATTCTAAATAAATATTCACCCTCATACCTGATTTTGTATTTTTAATGTTTATTTGTAAAAATTTCAAGCCTCACACCACCTGCATTTACCCTGCTAGTCCAATACAGTGACACTACTATTTATTTATAATTTGAGTTTATTTGTTATATGTACTTGTGGAGTTCTCAGAATGTCCTCACATTGACTCTTCTCCAAAACTTTGGCTTATGCTAGAACAAAAAATATTTACAGAGGATGTATGTGTCTATGTGCGACCTTATTCTTGCTATAAATGGATGAAACTTGAAAGGAATGCCATTGACAGTCAATCTGATATGGGTATCAAAAATGTATCCCATGCCTACGTATTAAATCATTTTGAGATTTTACATTGTCAACTTCAGAAACTTGGTTCTGAGTATCCATTACTTGGTTACTGGTATGGCTTTCTCAGGGCCGAGTAGGTAAGTAATGAATGAAAACTTAAACATGATATCACTTCTCAAGTTCTCTGGAGCAAGATTGAATGTTCTCCTTTCTGCCTCAAAGGCTTGGTTTGATTTGTATACGACCTGGCATATACACTCCAAGGGATTTCTGGCTTGTTTTTCAGAGTTTGTCCTGAGAATACTGCAACTGTACAGACTCTAGGAGTTACAATTGTTAATACTCTGCAGAAGATAATTCTATTTAAATCATACACTGTACATGTTTAATATTCCAAATGAATCAATATAATATGGCCTTTTTCTAAGTAATTCTGAAGGTACCTAAAACTGTTTTAAACTTCTCTATTGGGAAATAGTGTGTATTTAATTAATTGGAAAAACTCAAAAACAAGCTATGTCCTAAAAATCGACTTAAAGATTTACTTGATTAACTTTTATTGTGCAAATGTCCCTTGAAAATAGACTTCATAATAATACTATGTTGATTTATGTGGTGCATTTTCTTTCACGATCTCAGACATGAGACCATCTTTGAAATATCAGAGCATGGCTTACTTAGTTGAAGCTTAAAATTAAACAAAGCTTTATTGGCTCTATTAACAGCATGAGAGATACAAGAAAAGATAGATGTCATATATTTCCTCATCTACTCCACAAATTGCTTAGGATAGGAATGTAATAATTGTCAAAGCTCAAGATGCTATGAGTACTTTAACATTTTTTTTTTTAACTGTAGCATCCTAAGAAAACACCTTAACATGTTTTGTACATTATTTGTCCCAGAGATGGGCCCTAAAAGAAAATGGAATTCAAGGTCCTCATTGAA
This sequence comes from Galeopterus variegatus, assembly GCF_000696425.1. Taxonomy (NCBI): domain Eukaryota; kingdom Metazoa; phylum Chordata; class Mammalia; order Dermoptera; family Cynocephalidae; genus Galeopterus; species Galeopterus variegatus. The sequence continues at coordinate 56,607 of NW_007734267.1, read as the reverse complement.
AAGAGAAGCTGTGCTTTTTGCTCAAATCCACTGGGGGAAATATAGAGAAACACACACGCATGCACACACACACAGAATGTTCTCAAAGTCCAAAGAAGTAAGGGAACTTAGGCTATGATTTTGCATGTTGAAATGCATGTTGAATATTCCCAGAATAAACAGATGAGAGAAGTGAAAATTTTAAAAGTTAAACAGCAGGGCCAATAGAATTCTGTTTAATCCACCAACAAGGATTTATTAATCAGTTCTTTTCTAGAAATAGATAAATAGTTATAGATCTACCTAACTGTACTGCTGTAGAGCTCACATATTTCAATCATATTCATCATAGCAACACTGGTGACATTGCTGATTCCTTTAGAAAACACTAACTAACCTCTGTTAATGAACTTCCCTTGACCTATCAATCTAATAACTAAAAGCAGAAGAGTTGAAATGATTCGTCCTAATTGCAACTCAGCTTCTGACTCTACTAGGACATTGAGACAAGATTTGGGGTTGGCATGTACCTTCAGGAGTAAGAACTTAAATCTCAACCTTATAAAATTCCACTTACATGAAAGCCATGTTCCTTCCTAGAATCGCCTTTCAACCATTGCCTCACTAAAACAAAACAAGACAAACAAACAGAAAACAGTCCTCCACTGTAAGTGGTAATGATGAAGTTTGAATGAAGCATTGTAATTAACCTATGCCAGAAGGCAATGGTGATTGATTTATTTTGTATTGGAGGCTTTACCTAAAATGAATGGCTGCAGTGGCTACATTTTGGCTTTGTGTCGTACAGCAGCATATCAGAACCCATAGGTCAGAACCCATATACTTGCTTTACACAGCTTTCCTAACAGAATTCTCTTTCAGTTTCTCAAGCATTTAATTTCTTAAGTACAATTAATAGAAACATGTACCATATTGCAGTAAAAATTACCAGAAAAAAAAAAACATCATAGAGTAAAAAACCTCTTCCCTACCCTCACTCTTATACACAACTTTCTGTTTTCCTATGCAGGTTATATATGAAGGATACACACACACACACACATACACATATATGTATATATATACATATATATATATATACAGGAATAGAAACAAAATATAAATACAATATTGTTTAGCTTGTCACACTTAGTAATAAATATGGGGCTATCTGTATATAAAATACAGAGAGCTTCCTCTTCTTTTTCATAACAACATAGTATTACACTGTAGAACAAGTTCCAAAATTTCTTTAATCAAGCCCCTACTAATAGACACTTATGTTTTTTTTCTAATCTTTTGGTTATGTAGGTTGATATTCCTGTATTCAAAACTTCAAAATCTGATAATCCCTGAAAATTATTTTTTGGTAATTCAAATGCTAAAACTAACTTGGTTGCAAATCTAATCTGCACTAATAAAGAAGCACCATTTGTGTGTCTGTGCTCTCAACACATGTGCCTGTGCTGTTTGCTGTTGTGCTACTCAATTTTTGATAATGTGCTATTTGGTATTTAGTGTTTTTTTAATATAGTTTTTTTTAACCTTGACTTTAATTAAATTAGGAAAATACGTTGAGATTTAAAGCTACTACTTTGGTGACAGTGAAAATCAGAAACAGAAATTCAGAACATCAGAAAATGTTACCTCATGACAGTGATATGTTTGTATTTATGCTGTGAAAATAATGAGCAAGAACTAAGGAAACAGAAAAATGCATTACATTGTGTAAAACATAAAGGCCATGACCAAGCATTGATTGTATTGATACAACAATCAGAACTGAAACTATATCACCAACGGATCTGTTGGTCATGAAGCGAACGAGAAGAGACCATTGCAGGTGAGAGTACATCTTCAGGAGGTTGACTCCAACGTATTAAGAAGCACCATGGTGAATATATCTGGAAATCTATGGTTAAAAAAAAACAACAAAAAAAGCTGCTTTGACAAATTTCCTTAGATAATACCTAATGAAAAAGTCTTGAAGAATAAATTTACAATGTTGATAAAACAGCATGGCACTCATGCTAAATTCCTAGATATACCTTAATGGTACTGAGGAGAGAACACCAACAGGTAATACAAATTGAAAATCATGTTGGCTTTTTTTTTTTTTTTTTTGGTGTAAAACAAGTATAACCAGAGATATATTGACATAGTGGTTTGTTTTAGTCCGTTTTGTGTTGCTATAACAGAATACCTGAAACTGGGTAACTTATAAGAAAAAGAGGTTTACCATAGTGGTTCAAAAACAATATTGCACCAGCCTTGTGAATCCATTTCAGATCAGTATGAATAGAAAAAATAACTTTAAAATGTTATTATTCATAGATGAGAATATTTTCCCTCAATGTGACATCTGTAACATGATCATTACATTCACAAAGAGCAAATAAAAACACATTTTAAAGTGCAAGCCTGCTATAACTAGCATAGGTTAAGAACCCAAAATTTCCTAAAGGATTCAAATCATAGGACACCGATTATACTGTTGCTAATGTTTGGATTTATGTTGATAAATCAATATTAACAAATGCTTGGCACAGCCATGAAGCTAGCAATGATATTTGAGAATCTCTGCTGATGGAGACTTTAAATGATTCTTTTGCAAAATTATAGGAGATTATATTAAACCTCTCATCACTCAGACTAATCTGCCATGAGTGTAGAATAGTTAGATGTAACAAAGCACTTGTGTTTTACCCAAAGGATGCAAAAATTGTATAAATGTTAAAAATGTTCTTAGAATATGGGGAGAAAATGTCTGATCTGTTAAGTTCTGCACTTAAATAATATGCATTGATCAGCGACCAAGAGGTTACAGTGGTTTACATAATTAAACAAAAATTTATTTGAAATTCATGGTAATGAGACAGAAGTTTTTAATCAGGTCATTCATAATGAGGTTTAATAAGACTGTGGTATGGTTTTCTCATTTGAGAAACTTGCTCCAGATACAGCAGAAGACATCCAACATCAACCAGAGTACAACAACAGTTACACTGATATGTCTTTTCCAAGGTGATGTAGTAAATATTAATATATGTATATGTACAAGTAATAGTTTAGTTTGAAGTTTTGTAGAACAGTCTTCATAGAAAGAAGAAGCACAATGTGCTTATGGTCTATACTGATGTTTCAAAATGTGATCCCTGGAACCAACAGTGTCAGCATCAGTATCATCGTAACTTCACAAAAATGCAAATCCTAGGGTCCTATCCCAGACCTATGAATCACACACTCTGAAGCTGAGACCCAGCAATCTGTCTTTCACCAGCCTTGGGTGATCCTGATGTATGCTCTAGCTTGAGAACAACTAGTCTATGTTTATTCCATTATTTCAAAAAGCAGTGACTGAAAAAAGAACCGTATGTAAACCATAATACTACTTATATTCTGTTTATTCCACTTAGTGTGAATATGCCCACATTTCACTGCAGAGGTAGTAATAACTTAGATTTGAGGTGCTGTTGCAAATCCTATTGGGGGTGTTATGTAATAGATGATATGTGCATGTGGCATACTCCTAAAAATAAATACAAAATCTGTATTCCATAACACATTTATTTTAAAGGTTTGAATAAGGGATTGAGCACCTGTTCCAGTAATAGAGCAATGAATAATCTTTTCATGTACATACTAGCACAACTTTGGAAATTCCTAGAAATAGAATTGCTGGGTCAAAGGGTATTTGTAATTATAAAAGATAGTGCCCAACTTCCCTATAGTGGTGAACATATTAACTGTCTCACTTTAATATAAACAATATAGTGCCTATTTTCCCATATCCTCAGTGATAGTACAATGTTAAGTTGTTTAGGATCTGTCCATTTGATAAGTGAAAATGGTATTTTGTTGGAGTTTTAGTCTGGATTTTTGTTATTATGACTGAAGCCAATTGCCTTTGCACTTGTATTTCCCATACCGTGATTATACTGTTTATGTCCTTTTCCCATTTTCCTTTCGGATGTGTGTCAGAGCTACTGTAACTGCATGTGTTTAAAAGATGATGTCATGGTAAATATGCACATTTCTTAATTGTTTTAGATGACAATCTATTTGGTGTATGAGTTTTTGTCTTAAAGAAGGTTTTGGCTTTTATGTGGTTAAATTGAACAGGTTTATTTTCTCTTTATGCTACTTTTATGTTATAGCTAGGAAAGCCTTTGTAATTCCAAGGTTAAATATAATTCTGTGTCTTCTTCTATAACTTTTATTGTTTTATAAAACTGTAAATACTTTTATCAGTTTAAAATATATAAAGCAAGCACTATTAGACTTAAAGAAAGAGATAGACCCCAATACAATGCTACTGGAGGACCTCAATACCCCTCTCTCAGCATTGGACCAATCATCTAGGCAACAAATCAACAGAGAAACAAAGGTTTAGACTACACTTTAGACCAACTGGACTTGGAGGATATCTACAGAACATTTCATCCAACAACTACAGAATATACATTCTTCTCATCAGCACATGGAATATTTTCCTGGACAAATCACATGTTAGGTAAAAAATCAAGTTTCAAAAAATTTTTTAAAATTGAAGTCATTGCAAGATCTTTTCAGACCACAATGGATTAAAACTACAAATCAATAACAAGTGAAACTCTGGAAACTATACCAACACATGGAAATTAAACAACATGCTTCTGAATCACCAAGAAGAAATTAAACAGGAAATCAAAAAAATTCTTGAAACTCATGAAAATAAAGACACATCATACCAAAACCTGTGGGAGACAGCAAAAGCAGTACTAAGAGGGAAGTATTTTGCAAGAAATGCTTACATCAAAAGAATAGAAACATTTCAAATAAATAACCTAGTGCTACATCTTAAATAACTAGAAAAACAAGGACAATCCAACCCCAAATTTAGGAAATGAAAGAAATAATTAAAATCAGAGAAGAAATAAACAACTATACATTAAGAAACAAATAATCCAGTTAAAAAATGGTCAAAGAAGATGAATAGACGTTTTTCAAAGGAAGACATACAAATGGCTAACAGTACATGAAAAAATGCTCAGCATCACTAGTCATCAGAGAAATGAAAATCAAAACCACATTGAGATATCATCTCACCCAGTTAGACTGGACATTAATAACAATACCAAGAATAATAAATGCTGGCAAGGATGCGGGGAAGGGAGAACTCTTCTACACTGTTGGTGGGACTGTAAATTAGTATAGCCATTATGGAAATCAGTATGGAGCTTCCTCAAACAGCTACAGATAGAACTACCATATGATCTAGCAATCTTGCTACTGGGTATATATCCAAAGGAATGGAAATAATCATGTCAAAGGGATACCAGCACTCCCATGTTAATTGCAGCTCTGTTTACAATAGCCAAAATATGGAACCAGCTTTAGTGTCCATCAACAGATGACTGGATAAGGAAAATGTGTTATCATTATATACACAGTGGAATACTACTTAGCTATAAAAAAGAATGAAATTCTGCCCTTTGCAGCAACATGGATAAGACAGTCTTGAGAAAATTATGATAAGTGAAATAAACCAGAAAAAGAAACAGAAATACAGCATGTTCTCACTCATAACTGGCTGCTAGGAAGGAAGTAAAGAAAGGAGGGAGGGAGGGAGAGGGAGAGAGAGGGAAGAAGAAAGTAATGAAGGAAAGAAAGAAAAGACCACAGTAATACATTGAACTTTCAGAAGAAGAGAACAAGCCTAAGGATACTAGAGATGGGAGGGATGGAGGGATGGGGTTTGGGAAGTGATAGGTCAGGTAAAGGGCATAAAGAAATATCACAGCTTGTAAGAATGAATATGCTAATAATAAGTAATAATAATAACAAATCACAATCTAAAAATATACATTTTTAAAGGAAAAAATAAATAAATGAAATAGAGGCTCCCCAAAATGATACAAAAGATCAATAAAGCAAAAAGTGGGTTTCTTGATAAGATAAATAAAAAGACAAACCACTAGCAAAGCTAACTAAAAAAGGAAACGGAAGACCCAAATATCAAAAATCAGAAATGAAAGAGGAGACATTACAACTGATAACACAGAAATATAAAGAATCATAACAGACTACTGTAAACAACTATAAGTCAACAAATTTGAAAACCTGGAAGAAATGGGTAAACTTCTGGATACATACAAATTACTGAGATCAAACCAAGAAGATTTAGGAAACCTGAACAGACCAATAACAATCAATGAGAGTTAAGCAGTAATCAGCAGCCTCCCAACAAAGAAAAGCCCAGGACCAAATAGAAGGCTTTAATACTGAATTCTACCAAATCTTTAAGGAGGAATTAATTCTCTTCAAACTGTTCCAAGAAATTTAAACAGAAGCCACTCTCCTGAACTCATTCTATGAGGGCAGCATCACCATGCTACCAAAACTAGACAAAGACACAACAAGAAAAGAAAACTTCAGGCCAATATCTTTGATAAAGATAGATGCAAAAATCCTCAAAAAAAATATTAGCAATCAGAATGCAGTAACACATCAAAAAATTATACACCATGATCAGCTGGGCTTTATCTAAGACATGCAAGGATTGTTCAACATGTACAAGTCAATAAATATGGCACACCAAATCAACAAAATCAAGTACAAAAACCATATGATTATCTCAATACACAAAGAAAAAGCATTTGGCAAAATTCAATATCCGTTCATGATATTGACTCTTAGCAAATTAGGTATGTAAGGAAAGTATCTAAACACAATAAAGCCATATATACAAATCCACTGCCAACATTATCCTGAAAGGGGAAAAGCTGAAAGATTTTCCCTTAAGGACAGGAACAAGGCAAGGATGCCCACTCTCATCACTCTTATATAATGTAGTGCTGGAAGTATTAGCCAGAGCAATTAGGTAAGAGAAAGAAATAAAGGTTATCCCTATTGGAAAAATGAAGTCAAACTTTCCCTGTTTGCAGATGACATGATTCTATATTAAGACTCTACCAAAGAACTTGTAGAGTTGATAAACAATTTCAGTAAAGTTGCAGGTTTCAAAAACAACACACAAAAATCAAAAGTTTTTATACTTCCATAACAAACTAGCAGAAGAAAAAATCAAGAAAACAAGCCCACTTACAATAGTCAACAATAAAATGAAATCCTTAGGAGTCAATTTAACCAAGGAGATGAAATATCTCTACAACCAAAACTACAAATCATGCTAAAAGAAATTAAAGTGGGCACAAAAGGATGGAAAAACATTCTATGCTCTTGGATCGAAAGAATCAACATTGTGAAAATGTCCATACTACCCAAAGCAATCTATAAGTTCAATGTAATCTCCATCAAAATACAATGACATTCTTCACAGACATATAAAAAATAATCCTAAAATTCGCATTGAACAACAAAACACCCCATATAGCTGAAGCAATTTTGAGCAATAAATAAATAAATAAATAAAGCCAGAGGCATAACACTCCCTGAATTCTAACTGCACTGCAAAGCTATAGCAACCAAAACAGTATGGTACTGGCATTAAAACAGACACTCCAATCAGAATGGAGAACCCAGAAATCAATTCACATACTTATAGTCAACTGATCTTCAACAAAAACAACAAAAGCATACACTAGTGAAAGGACAGTTTCTTCAATAAATGGTGCTGGGAAAACCGGACATCTATATGTAGAAGAATGAAACTAGATCTGTCGCTCTTGCCATATACCAGATCAACTCAAAATGGATTAAAGACTTAAACATGAGACCTGATACTATAAAACTCCTAAAAGAAAACATAGAAGAAACACTTCAGGAAGTAGGACTGAGCAAAAATTTTATGAATATGACTTCAAAAGCACAGGCAACAAAAGAAAAAAATAAATAAAAGGGATTATATCTAACTAAAAAGTTTCTGCACAGCAAAAGAAACGATTAACTGAGTGAAAAGACAATCTACAGAATAGGAGAAAATATTTGCAAATTATGCATCTGAGAAAGGATTAATATATGGAATATACAAAGAACTCAAAAAACTCAACAGCAAGAAGACAAGTAACCCAATTAAAAAAATGGGCAAAGGACCTGAATAGACATTTCTCAAAGGAAGATATATACACATGGCCAACAGACACATGAAAAAATGTTCAACATCATCATCAGGGAACAGCAAATCAAAAACACACTGAGGTATCATCTCACCCCAGTTAGACTGGTTATGGTCAAAAAGACAGAGAATAATAAATGCTGTTGAAGATGTGGAGAAAGGGGAACACTCCTACACTGTTGATGGGACTGTAAATAGCACAGTCATTATGGAAAAGAGTATTGAGTTTCCTCAGACAACTACAGACAGAACTGCCTTATGATCAAGCAATCCTACTCCTGCGCATATACCCAAAGGAATGGAAATCATCATGCTGAAGGGATACCTGTACTTGCATATTTATTGTAGCTCTATTTACAACAGTCAAAAGTTGGACCCAACCTAAATGTCCATTAATGACAACTTGATAAGAAAATGTGGTATGTATACTCCATGGAATACTACTCTGCCATAAAAAAAAGAATGTAATTCTGCCATTTGCA
>NW_007734267.1:47004-47447 GCF_000696425.1 Galeopterus variegatus | reverse complement strand
TTTTTTTTTTTTTTTTTTTTTTTTTTTTTTTTTTTTTTTTTTTTTTTTTTTTTTTTTTTTTTTTTTTTTTTTTTTTTTTTTTTTTTTTTTTTTTTGGGATAGATTCTTTTTTTTTTTTTTTTTTGGTGTAAAACAAGTATAACCAGAGATATATTGACATAGTGGTTTGTTTTAGTCCGTTTTGTGTTGCTATAACAGAATACCTGAAACTGGGTAACTTATAAGTAAAAGAGGTTTACCATAGTGGTTCAAAAACAATATTGCACCAGCCTTGTGAATCCATTTCAGATCAGTATGAATAGAAAAAATAACTTTAAAATGCTATTATTCATAGATGAGAATATTTTCCCTCAATGTGACATCTGTAACATGATCATTACACTCACAAAGAGCAAATAAAAACACATTTTAAAGTGCAAGCCTGCTATAACTAGCATAGGTTA
>NW_007734267.1:39302-45265 GCF_000696425.1 Galeopterus variegatus | reverse complement strand
CACAACTTTGGAAATTCCTAGAAATAGAATTGCTGGGTCAAAGGGTATTTGTAATTATAAAAGATAGTGCCCAACTTCCCTATAGTGGTGAACATATTAACTGTCTCACTTTAATATAAACAATATAGTGCCTATTTTCCCATATCCTCAGTGATAGTACAATGTTAAGTTGTTTAGGATCTGTCCATTTGATAAGTGAAAATGGTATTTTGTTGGAGTTTTAGTCTGGATTTTTGTTATTATGACTGAAGCCAATTGCCTTTGCACTTGTATTTCCCATACCGTGATTATACTGTTTATGTCCTTTTCCCATTTTCCTTTCGGATGTGTGTCAGAGCTACTGTAACTGCATGTGTTTAAAAGATGATGTCATGGTAAATATGCACATTTCTTAATTGTTTTAGATGACAATCTATTTGGTGTATGAGTTTTTGTCTTAAAGAAGGTTTTGGCTTTTATGTGGTTAAATTGAACAGGTTTATTTTCTCTTTATGCTACTTTTATGTTATAGCTAGGAAAGCCTTTGTAATTCCAAGGTTAAATATAATTCTGTGTCTTCTTCTATAACTTTTATTGTTTTATAAAACTGTAAATACTTTTATCAGTTTAAAATATATAAAGCAAGCACTATTAGACTTAAAGAAAGAGATAGACCCCAATACAATGCTACTGGAGGACCTCAATACCCCTCTCTCAGCATTGGACCAATCATCTAGGCAACAAATCAACAGAGAAACAAAGGTTTAGACTACACTTTAGACCAACTGGACTTGGAGGATATCTACAGAACATTTCATCCAACAACTACAGAATATACATTCTTCTCATCAGCACATGGAATATTTTCCTGGACAAATCACATGTTAGGTAAAAAATCAAGTTTCAAAAAATTTTTTAAAATTGAAGTCATTGCAAGATCTTTTCAGACCACAATGGATTAAAACTACAAATCAATAACAAGTGAAACTCTGGAAACTATACCAACACATGGAAATTAAACAACATGCTTCTGAATCACCAAGAAGAAATTAAACAGGAAATCAAAAAAATTCTTGAAACTCATGAAAATAAAGACACATCATACCAAAACCTGTGGGAGACAGCAAAAGCAGTACTAAGAGGGAAGTATTTTGCAAGAAATGCTTACATCAAAAGAATAGAAACATTTCAAATAAATAACCTAGTGCTACATCTTAAATAACTAGAAAAACAAGGACAATCCAACCCCAAATTTAGGAAATGAAAGAAATAATTAAAATCAGAGAAGAAATAATTGCAAACTATACCTCCAACAAGGATTAATATCCAGAATTTATTAGAAACTCACAACAACTATACATTAAGAAACAAATAATCCAGTTAAAAAATGGTCAAAGAAGATGAATAGACGTTTTTCAAAGGAAGACATACAAATGGCTAACAAACAACTATACATTAAGAAACAAATAATCCAGTTAAAAAATGGTCAAAGAAGATGAATAGACATTTTTCAAAGGAAGACATACAAATGGCTAACAGTACATGAAAAAATGCTCAGCATCACTAGTCATCAGAGAAATGCAAATCAAAACCACATTGAGATATCATCTCACCCAGTTAGACTGGACATTAATAACAATACCAAGAATAATAAATGCTGGCAAGGATGCGGGGAAGGGAGAACTCTTCTACACTGTTGGTGGGACTGTAAATTAGTATAGCCATTATGGAAATCAGTATGGAGCTTCCTCAAACAGCTACAGATAGAACTACCATATGATCTAGCAATCTTGCTACTGGGTATATATCCAAAGGAATGGAAATAATCATGTCAAAGGGATACCAGCACTCCCATGTTAATTGCAGCTCTGTTTACAATAGCCAAAATATGGAACCAGCTTTAGTGTCCATCAACAGATGACTGGATAAGGAAAATGTGTTATCATTATATACACAGTGGAATACTACTTAGCTATAAAAAAGAATGAAATTCTGCCCTTTGCAGCAACATGGATAAGACAGTCTTGAGAAAATTATGATAAGTGAAATAAACCAGAAAAAGAAACAGAAATACAGCATGTTCTCACTCATAACTGGCTGCTAGGAAGGAAGTAAAGAAAGGAGGGAGGGAGGGAGAGGGAGAGAGAGGGAAGAAGAAAGTAATGAAGGAAAGAAAGAAAAGACCACAGTAATACATTGAACTTTCAGAAGAAGAGAACAAGCCTAAGGATACTAGAGATGGGAGGGATGGAGGGATGGGGTTTGGGAAGTGATAGGTCAGGTAAAGGGCATAAAGAAATATCACAGCTTGTAAGAATGAATATGCTAATAATAAGTAATAATAATAACAAATCACAATCTAAAAATATACATTTTTAAAGGAAAAAATAAATAAATGAAATAGAGGCTCCCCAAAATGATACAAAAGATCAATAAAGCAAAAAGTGGGTTTCTTGATAAGATAAATAAAAAGACAAACCACTAGCAAAGCTAACTAAAAAAGGAAACGGAAGACCCAAATATCAAAAATCAGAAATGAAAGAGGAGACATTACAACTGATAACACAGAAATATAAAGAATCATAACAGACTACTGTAAACAACTATAAGTCAACAAATTTGAAAACCTGGAAGAAATGGGTAAACTTCTGGATACATACAAATTACTGAGATCAAACCAAGAAGATTTAGGAAACCTGAACAGACCAATAACAATCAATGAGAGTTAAGCAGTAATCAGCAGCCTCCCAACAAAGAAAAGCCCAGGACCAAATAGAAGGCTTTAATACTGAATTCTACCAAATCTTTAAGGAGGAATTAATTCTCTTCAAACTGTTCCAAGAAATTTAAACAGAAGCCACTCTCCTGAACTCATTCTATGAGGGCAGCATCACCATGCTACCAAAACTAGACAAAGACACAACAAGAAAAGAAAACTTCAGGCCAATATCTTTGATAAAGATAGATGCAAAAATCCTCAAAAAAAATATTAGCAATCAGAATGCAGTAACACATCAAAAAATTATACACCATGATCAGCTGGGCTTTATCTAAGACATGCAAGGATTGTTCAACATGTACAAGTCAATAAATATGGCACACCAAATCAACAAAATCAAGTACAAAAACCATATGATTATCTCAATACACAAAGAAAAAGCATTTGGCAAAATTCAATATCCGTTCATGATATTGACTCTTAGCAAATTAGGTATGTAAGGAAAGTATCTAAACACAATAAAGCCATATATACAAATCCACTGCCAACATTATCCTGAAAGGGGAAAAGCTGAAAGATTTTCCCTTAAGGACAGGAACAAGGCAAGGATGCCCACTCTCATCACTCTTATATAATGTAGTGCTGGAAGTATTAGCCAGAGCAATTAGGTAAGAGAAAGAAATAAAGGTTATCCCTATTGGAAAAATGAAGTCAAACTTTCCCTGTTTGCAGATGACATGATTCTATATTAAGACTCTACCAAAGAACTTGTAGAGTTGATAAACAATTTCAGTAAAGTTGCAGGTTTCAAAAACAACACACAAAAATCAAAAGTTTTTATACTTCCATAACAAACTAGCAGAAGAAAAAATCAAGAAAACAAGCCCACTTACAATAGTCAACAATAAAATGAAATCCTTAGGAGTCAATTTAACCAAGGAGATGAAATATCTCTACAACCAAAACTACAAATCATGCTAAAAGAAATTAAAGTGGGCACAAAAGGATGGAAAAACATTCTATGCTCTTGGATCGAAAGAATCAACATTGTGAAAATGTCCATACTACCCAAAGCAATCTATAAGTTCAATGTAATCTCCATCAAAATACAATGACATTCTTCACAGACATATAAAAAATAATCCTAAAATTCGCATTGAACAACAAAACACCCCATATAGCTGAAGCAATTTTGAGCAATAAATAAATAAATAAATAAAGCCAGAGGCATAACACTCCCTGAATTCTAACTGCACTGCAAAGCTATAGCAACCAAAACAGTATGGTACTGGCATTAAAACAGACACTCCAATCAGAATGGAGAACCCAGAAATCAATTCACATACTTATAGTCAACTGATCTTCAACAAAAACAACAAAAGCATACACTAGTGAAAGGACAGTTTCTTCAATAAATGGTGCTGGGAAAACCGGACATCTATATGTAGAAGAATGAAACTAGATCTGTCGCTCTTGCCATATACCAGATCAACTCAAAATGGATTAAAGACTTAAACATGAGACCTGATACTATAAAACTCCTAAAAGAAAACATAGAAGAAACACTTCAGGAAGTAGGACTGAGCAAAAATTTTATGAATATGACTTCAAAAGCACAGGCAACAAAAGAAAAAAATAAATAAAAGGGATTATATCTAACTAAAAAGTTTCTGCACAGCAAAAGAAACGATTAACTGAGTGAAAAGACAATCTACAGAATAGGAGAAAATATTTGCAAATTATGCATCTGAGAAAGGATTAATATATGGAATATACAAAGAACTCAAAAAACTCAACAGCAAGAAGACAAGTAACCCAATTAAAAAAATGGGCAAAGGAGCTGAATAGACATTTCTCAAAGGAAGATATATACACATGGCCAACAGACACATGAAAAAATGTTCAACATCATCATCAGGGAACAGAAGAACTCAAAAAACTCAACAGCAAGAAGACAAGTAACCCAATTAAAAAAATGGGCAAAGGACCTGAATAGACATTTCTCAAAGGAAGATATATACACATGGCCAACAGACACATGACAAAATGTTCAACATCATCATCAGGGAACAGCAAATCAAAAACACACTGAGGTATCATCTCACCCCAGTTAGACTGGTTATGGTCAAAAAGACAGAGAATAATAAATGCTGTTGAAGATGTGGAGAAAGGGGAACACTCCTACACTGTTGATGGGACTGTAAATAGCACAGTCATTATGGAAAAGAGTATTGAGTTTCCTCAGACAACTACAGACAGAACTGCCTTATGATCAAGCAATCCCACTCCTGCGCATATACCCAAAGGAATGGAAATCATCATGCTGAAGGGATACCTGTACTTGCATATTTATTGTAGCTCTATTTACAACAGTCAAAAGTTGGACCCAACCTAAATGTCCATTAATGACAACTTGATAAGAAAATGTGGTATGTATACGCCATGGAATAGTACTCTGCCATAAAAAAAGAATGTAATTCTGCCATTTGCATCAACATGGATGAACTTAGAGAAGATTACGTTAAGCGAAATAAACCAGGCACAGAAACAGAAATATCTCATGGCCTCACTTAAAAGTGGGAGCTAAAAGAAAGAAAGAAAGAAGGAGAGAGAAAGAAAGAAACAATCACAATAATACAGTGAACTTTCAAAAAAAAGAGAACAGTGTTAGAGAGAAATTAGCTAAGGGTCACAAACATTGGTTATATTTTGTAAACATGGGTATACTAATTATCCTGATTTGATCACCACATTTCATATGCATGTATTGATATTCAAATCTGTACCCTGCAAATAAATATAATCAATTATGTTTCAAAATAAATAAATAAATAAAATAAAAATTTCCTAATACACAGTGTGAAGAATTGATATAACTTTTAATTTTTACAGATAGCAAATTGTTTTCATGTGCCATTTATTAAAAGGGCTATCTTTTCACCCTGATGGAAGACGTATCTGAACGTATAATAAATGTTTTGGGTTCTTTTCAGAAATTTGTTTATATTTCCAAGTTTTCAATTCTGATCTATTACTTTGTCTACATCTGTGGCAATGCCCTGTCATTTTTTTTTAACTTCATGGTCACAGTAAATCTTAACACTTTATAGCAATAACTACCTCTACTTCTTCCTTTCCAGTATCTTTTTTTTTTTCAGCTTTCCAGATTTTTCCTTGCTTGAGTTTTTTTGTTTGTTTGTTGGGTTTTTTTTTTTAAGTTATTTTAAAATTTTGTTTGTCTAGTTAAAGAAAACTTGTTGGAATT
>NW_007734267.1:8272-38661 GCF_000696425.1 Galeopterus variegatus | reverse complement strand
TCCAAGTTTTCAATTCTGATCTATTACTTTGTCTACATCTGTGGCAATGCCCTGTCATTTTGTTTAACTTCATGGTCACAGTAAATCTTAACACTTTATAGCAATAACTACCTCTACTTCTTCCTTTCCAGTATCTTTTTTTTTTTTCAGCTTTCCAGATTTTTCCTTGCTTGAGCTTTTTTGTTTGTTTGTTGGTTTTTTTTTTTTAAGTTATTTTAAAATTTTGTTTGTCTAGTTAAAGAAAACTTGTTGGAATTTTTTGGGAGGATTGATATTAATGTGTTTGTTAACTTAGGACAGAACACATATATATCATGTCTTCCTAAGAAATAAGCCTTGATATGTCGATCTATTTATATTTAATACTATCATTTTGATGTTGAATGAGTTCTCATTTTGAACCATCTTTGCCCTTTTGGAAGAAACTCCATTTAATCATGTATTTTATGATCTTAATGTGCTTCTGGGTTTTACTGTTAAAACTTTATTTAGGACTTGGATTTGATATTCGCAAGTGAGATGGATACTTTTTGTGAAATCTTCCTGGGGCTTTATGATCAGTGTAATGATACCTTCACAGAATAATTTAAAAGTTATCCTCTTTTTTCTATGCATGGAACAACCTAAATAGCACTGAAATTATCTGCTTTTTAAAGGTGTAAAAAAAATTCCTTGCTACCCTTACTAGTCTTTACCACAGCCTTATGAAGTAATCAGTATTTGATTTCTATTGTCATTTATTGTTTTTCATATTTTGGAACTGTGAATGGAATCGAATAGTATAAATTCTTTTGTGTTTGACTTCTTTTACTTACCATTATATTTGGAGATTTGTTCAAGCTGTATTCATGAGTAGTTTATCATTTTACATTACCGTATTATTTCCCATTATATGAATATACCACATCACTAGTAATGGATATTTGAGTTGTTTCCAATGTGGGCAATTACATATAATATTGCTATGAACATTATCTCTACACCCATCTTTCTGTCTATCTATCTATCTATCTATCTATCTATCTATCTATCTATCTATCTATCTTTCTATATATCTGTCTATCTACCTATCATCAATCTTTTTACTGGGACCAAACTCAGCACTAGAATCGCTCACTCATAATAAAGCTGATACATGTTCAGTTTTAGTAAATACCGTTAAAGAGTTTTTGCAAGTCACTCTGCCAATTTCATCTTGGAGCAGCAGAGCATGAGGATTCTACTTGCTCCATATCCTGCCAATTTTCACATTATCTGTTTAGTTTTAATCACTTTTTGAGATTTTAGTAGTATCACATTATAGTTTTAATTAACATTCCCCTGATTATCTATGAAATTGGCCATCTTTTCATATATTTATTCCCCATGTAGTTATGCCGTTTTGTAGTGTCCCTGTTCCAGTGTCATATTCACTGGATGGAGTTTGGATGTGTTGTCCCCTCCAAAACTCACGTGGAAATTTGATCTCCAATGTGGCAGTGTTGGAAACTGACTGAGTCATGGGGGCAGATCCCTCATGAATGGATTAATGCTCTCCCTGGGGGAGAAGGGATTAATGACTGAGTTCTCGCTGTATTAGTTCCCGCGAGAGCTCGTTGCTTAAAAAGACCCTGGCGCCTCCTCTCTCTCTCTCTTGCTTCCTCTCGCCATGTGATCTTGTACCCGCCGGCTCCCTGCCACTTTTCTGCCATGAGTAGAAGCAGTCTGAGGCCCATGCCAGATGCAGCTGTTACAGAATCATAAGCCAAATAAACCTCTTTCCTTTCTAAATTACCCAGTCTCAGGTATTTCTGTTATAGCAACACAAAACGGACTAAAACATCACTCTTACTGGGTTTTCTTATTGATTTTCAGGAGCTTTTTCTATATTCAGTATACAAGCCCTTTGTCAGTTATATGTATTAGAATTATCTTGTCCACTCCATGAATGGCCTTTTCACTGTCATATTGAATTTACAGAAGATTTTTAATTTAATTTAATTTTTTTCTTCCACATCTGGTTTAATTCTGTTCAATAAACATTGCTGAGTACAAAATTCCTATTTGGCATCAGTAATGTAAAACTTTCCCCCCAAGCCCCATTTTTTTTTTTTTTTCTGCAGCTGGCCAATGCAGAGATCACATCGTGGATCCCTGGGCTATTGGAACCATGCAACCGAGCTAATCAGCCAGCCCTAAACCCCATTTTTTTTTCTTTTATGGAAATGTAATTGTACATATCTGTGGGCTACGGCATTGAATATCAATACCTGTGGGCAATATGCGATCCTTGAATCAGGATAATTAGTATATTCAACATTACACAAGGTAATCATTCTTTGTGGCCTTTCATTTTAACATAGTCCAATTCAATCAAACTATATTTATAGATAGTGCTTTGCATGTTCTTTGTAAAAATTTTCCTGTCTAACTCAAGTTTATGCCAATAGTCTCATATTATTTGCTGAAAGCTTTGGTCTTTTTCCTTTCACATGAATATCTGTAAATGCTTTGGAATTAACTTTTGTGAACAGTGTGAAGTAGAGGACAAGTTTCATATTTTTAAAAATATGTATAGACAAATCTTAGTTCCATTTTTTTCATAAACTAAAAATACCTTTGAGATCAAATATTTTTCTGCTTTACCAATGTTATTCTGTTATTTATTTATCTATCTGTATGGTATCTGTTCTTTTTCTTTTTCTTTTTCTTTTTTTTTTCTGGTGGTTGCCCAGCACAGGGATCTGAACCCTTGACTTTGTTATCAGCACTACACTGTAACTAACTGAGCCAACCAGAGAGCTCTGTTCATAAACTTCAGAATTAGCATGTGGCTGAACACAGAAATAAAGCTTCTAGAATTTTGATTGGAATTGCATTGAATCTATAGGCCAATTAGCATCTTTATAATATGGGTTATTTTAAATATCTTACATAAAACATCTATTAAGGTCCTTTCTAAATGTTTTTAAAAATAGAATTTTCTGTATAGAAGTCTTAAAATATATGTTAAATTTATTACTAGGTATTTTATATTTTTGATGGTCTGTGAAATGAAACATTTTATTGTTAAATTTCATTCTTTCTCTTTTTTTCTTGTGTATGTATTATGTATCAAACTTGTATGCAGCAAGCTTCTAAACCAAATTATTATTTCCATGTTGATCTATTGATTCTTTCGGATATTTCTATGAATATAATAATATCATCTGTGAATATTTTTTCCCTTTTCAGTCTTTATAATGAATAGTCCTATGACTACTTAAGAATTAGTTTCATTATGTAAACCTTTCCTACAAAGGGAACTATAGTTTCAGATGGCTTTAATGGCAGTTGCTACCATGTATTATGTCAGAAATTAGAAATAGATAGAAGCTTTCTCAATTTGTTCTGTGAAGAAAGCCAAACCTTGATTAAGAAAAAAAAAAACTGACTAAAAAATTACAATAAAAGAAACTCATGGCCAATCTCTTTAACATACATGCAAAAATCCTGAATAAAATATGAGCAAAGTGATCCAAGAAATACATTTAAAATCATCATATAATACTACTGGGTTGGGTTTAGTCAAGTAATGGAGTGGAATTATAGCAACTGAAAATTAAATGGTATGTTCAACATTTTACTAGACATTTTAGCCAGTGCAATAAAGAGGCAACAAATATGTATGTAAATATATACATATATTTTTCTTCAACTTGATTACAATATGGTAATATCTCATATATTTGGGCACATTTTGATATTCAAACAAATGGTAAATATGTGCAGAGGAACTCTATTATTTTACACAACAAATACTTATTGAATACTGCAATGTACAAAATACACTGAGCTAGGTGTGGTGGAAGATACATGGATGAGGTATACTTCCTTCCTACCTTAAAGGAATTTGCAACCTAATCATAGGGGTAAAGAATGAATTGTTTAAAATTACAACACAATGCACTACATATGGTGCCCCTTTTCTAGGAACTAACACAATACAAGATGCATATCCTTGATTTTGTTATTGAAACCTAATTGATTATACATATTTGTGGATTTCAGAGTTGAATATCAATACCTGTGTGCAATACATGATGATCAACTCAGGACATCAGTATACTCATCTTGATTTAACCTACTCAATTTAGAGACCTGAACTAGAACATAAGAACAGTGCATATTTTATATTCTGTAAACTATGGCCCCATCTGAGTATAACTTTTCCCACATTGTCTACTAATTTTTCAATTAATTTTATTATATTGGTTGAAATTTTGCCAATTAAATTTACTTGAGTGGCTCAGATACATATTAGCCATTCAATCCTTAATGTGAATTACATCATCAAATTGCTTCCTTCTAACAAATAATTACCTTACCTGCTCTAAAAGAAAAACACTGATCTGGGAAAGTATGTGCTTTTGTGGAGAGGGTAACCTGTTAGTGCAAGTAAGTGCGGAATACTTACAGAAACAGAAAGCCTGACTGGTATGTAGAAGTTTGCAAAAGGGCATTGATCTGTGGCATCATCCAAAACTCTTGGTGTAAAACCACATAATCAGTTATTTTTCTCATTAACCTGTCGTTTGTGCAGAAGTTGGGGGGGGGGTGAGAACTCATCACTGGGCTCTTGCATCAGCCTGACTAGAGCTGAATGATGTTTTTTACAAGATGGGCTCACTCATATGGCTGGCAAGCTGGTGCTGGCTGTCAGCTGGGAGCTCAGCTGGACTGTTAGCTAGGTTCCTTTCTACAAGGGCTTCTTCGCAGAGCTGGCTGGGCTTTCTCAGAGTGTAGCAGATGAGTTTGAAGAGTGAGTATTCAAGAGACAGGTGGTGGAAGCTGCCTAAGTTTCTTAAACGCAGCTCTGGAAACCAGAATAGCATCACTTCCACATTATTCTATTGGGCAAGTAGTAAAAATCCCTGATCAGATTCCATGGGGGAGAATTAGACCCCACCTGTTAATGGATGGAATATAAAAGAATTTGGGCCTATCTTTAATCTATCTCAGTCACTGAAACCTCTGACCTTTGAATGATGGTTTTCCAGGAAGAAGGAGTGTAAAACTGATTTAAAATGATAAATTTCATGGCTTTGGAAATTATGTTGCCATCTCAAAAACTAGGAGTGAGGGAGAAGACAATTCACTCTTCACAGTATCTCCTTTTGTTCACATGCTTTTTTCTTTCTACACAAAATGCCTCTCCCCCCAAGACTGAAATCTCAGAATGGCATTATTAGTCTTTTAGTCTTATAATAGAAATACATTGTGAGTTAAATTGCCTTTTTGTAGGACAGCCAAATAAGCTACAATAATTTATCACTTTTTTTCCTCTAAGAATATTTACAAACTTTTATTAAAAAATCTGCCTGTAGGGCCGGCCCGGTGGCGCACTGCTACAGTGCGCTGCTTGGGAAGCGTGGCAGCGCTCCCGCCGAGGGTTCGGATCCCACATACAGACCGGTTCCCGCTCACTGGCTGAGCAAGGTGCCGGGGCAACACCGAGGGTTGCGATCCCGTTGCCGGTCCCGGTCCAGTACGGGCGCGACACTGAGGGTTGCAATCCGTTGCCGGTCACGAAAAAAGACAAAAAAAAAAAAAAATCTGCCTGTAAATGGAGATAGATAGTCATCAAAGAGAAATATATTGATTAACTACAGAAAAATAATCATCAGCGATGCCAAGATCACTTACTATGAATGCTATTTTGGCAAGGACACACATTGACTTTATCTGGAAGAGCAGAGCTAGAAGAATGGCAGGCAAGAGTGTTACCTGAGTCACAGTACCATGTCAGTGCAGGTGTAGCAGTTCGGGGATAAGTCAACAATCATGAACCTCTAGCAGAGGCAAATGATTCGAAAAGCCCTGCTGAGGAAAGATGCCTTGGAGCAATTTCACAAAATCCAAATAAAGACTAAAAGAATAGAAAATGGCAAAATGATTCACATTTCAAAAAAGTCAAAAATAAGCAAAAGGTCAGCTTTAGTCAACTTAAATCTTCCTGGAGAGTTAATGGGAGCATATTGAGCAATATTTTCTGAAAGTGGCCAAAGTTCCTTCCAAAAATGAGATCTAATTTTCCATAGATTTTGAAAAATGTTTTATGCTACTTTATATTGGGGTCCTAAGTTTAAAGAAATTTTACTACATAAAAATGAGTTTTTCCACCCTCAAAATAACTATATGATATTTCATGGAGAAAATGAAGAGAGAAAGTTTCTGAATTGTCATGTCATTTTGAATAAGGTGCATAAAGCATGCAGCTATTGTATTCTGTACTAACCTAGATGCTATATCAAGACAAGTCCTGAGACCTTTTCTCTCTAATGTGCCAGGAGAGACCACGGGAAAAGGAAAAACTATTTAGAGTTGAAGCGGTCCAATTTCTAGTTCCAGCTGCATTCCATCAATAATGCCTAGATGCTATATCAAGACAAGTCCTGAGACCTTTTCTCTCTAATGTGCCAGGAGAGACCATGGGAAAAGGAAAAACTATTTAGAGTTGAAGCGGTCCAATTTCTAGTTCCAGCTGCATTCCATCAATAATGTTACCTCTTGGCACCTAGTTTTCACACCTGCAAGTTGAGGTGGTTGGATTCAGTTCTCTTTAAGATTTTCTTTGGCTTTAAAGCATCTTATTCTTTTGAGCGTTTTTGCTCCAGAATGGAAACAGGTTTTTAAATATGTAGATATATAAATGCATATGCCTGTGGTTATTTCACCTTGACTTTATTGAACACCTCATGTTCAGTCCTGGCCTTCTTGAGGAACCTTGAACATTCAATCCCCTTCAGCACCCACACACCTGCTCTTTCCTTTGCCCATGCAACTCATCTACCAGATACCTGCAGGGCTCCCTTACCTCCTCCAGGTCTTTGCTCAAATGTCACCTCTCTTAAGTACCTTTCCCTAACATACTATCTAAAATATTCCCAATACTCTTTATCCCCTAATTCAACTTTTTTTCCCCCTTCATAATGCTTATTACCACCTGACATGATTTTATTTATATATTGTCCCAATCACCCACTAGAAAGTAAGATCTACAAGGGAAAAGATTCATTCACTGTTGTGTCTAAGAATTCCTGGCAAATATTTGAACCCAATTCTGATTGATTTCACTGTACATGTTTTTTCCATTGAATCAAGCTCTGTGATTTTTCCCTGTACTCTTAAATTTTTCCCAGGTTTTGAGCTCATCCCCAATGTTTATATAGGACTTTTCACCAAATATTCTACCAAATTTAAACTGAGTGATCCTTCTCTGAAGTTAAACTGGTATTTAAAATTGAGCCCCTGAGAACCGTAAGTACTGTGATTACTTCCTTCTCTTTTCACCCTTCTCTAACTCAGTTTCCCCTTTAAATGACTTGTTTATGAACTATTCCCACCATTTAGAATTTGCACCTTGTCTAAATATCTTTTTAATCTACATATCTGCAGTAATGAGCATAGAATTTTTCGTAAAGCATTCAGTCAATAAATGTTTTAATTAAAAATAAAACATACTAAACATGCTTCCAGAGTCAAGGCTTTCCATTATTTTTTAAGGCTTTCCATTATGATAAACTGTATATATTGTCTTAAGTTTTAGGTTAAATATAAAAAGCAAGGACAATAGAAAACTTAGATAGGCCAAATTACTCCATATAATAATTTTTTAACAATCTCCTCTTTGTGATATTTCAAAAGAATTCATTCTTGCAATTAGCACTTAAATGTATCCTTCTATTACATGGAAAAATTCCTATCACGGCTTGCAAAGCCTTCAAGCCTTGGCACTTAGCTGTTCATATCTAGACTCATGTCTTTCAGTTCCACTAAAGACACAACAAACAGCATGTCTTTCAGTTTAGGAAATGCACCATGGTATCTGTTAATCTTACACCTTCTCTTATATTGTACCTGAATCTAGAACACTTCACTCCCCCTTCCCAACAGTGATGCCATTTGCTTGACTAATACCTCTTTACTTCTGAGAGCTACAGTTGTCCCTGGTCTATGTGATAACTCTGTATAAATCCAGATACTTTTGGATCCGTCATTTTTGTTGCATGTCTTAAAGAGAACTTTGCACATTCATTCATTCTGTCTGCTGCATGGCATATTTGTTTATCTACTGTAGCTACTTCCTAGTATCTCCATGCTATGCTTTAATATTTGGAGCCATTATGTGACACAACCTTAAGACATCTCAATAATGCTGTGTAATATTATCTTACCAGTTCCAGATCTCCAAAGCCATGTTGATATAATGTCTTCCATCCTAACATCAATAAAGGAGGTGAGGTAGCTTTTGTGCCTTCCTCCAGTTACAGCAGATGATTTGAAAACTGTAACTGAATTTCAACCTAGCATTTCCACACAAAGAGAATGGCACATGAACCACTTTCTACACCTGTTCTGATAAAAAGAGTTTCCTGAAATGTTAACTAATTTGATTTTCCAGGAGCAAATATAATGCATGTCAACCTGATTTTTTTTCTCATTAGCTACCTGCAAAAGCATAAATGCGATTAAAACTCTTTACTGTTTACAGGATAAATTTCAAAACCCTTTGACTAAATGTTATTACACACCCTCCACTTTGTGGTGATCAGGTTTCATATCTATTCCTATGTCCCACTTCTTCCAAGCATGATATGACCACTTTGTTCCACCAGGCTTTACCTCTTGTTCCCGAACACGCCATGCTTACCTTGTTCATGCCACCTCTACTCCTAATAGGAATGCATAGTTCTCATTTATTCCAACCCTGTATTTGAGGTACAACTTGCATCCCACCATTGATCTGAAGTCACCCTACCCTCACTGGATTATAATCCAATTTGTTTACACATAATGTATTTTACTGCCAGATTTTATCTTTCTGTCTTCCTTGTAACATTAGGCTATTGCCTTCCCTTTGTTTATCTATCAGTATGAAGACATAAACTGAGGACTGATACATATTATGTTCTTATTATTTGTGGGGACGATGGCTCTAAAATAAAGCCTGCCACCAAATTGCATAGTTGAGGATTACTGAGCAAATTTTGCAGCTGTGCATTAATCCATGGCAAAAATCCACAGAGAACTAATCAGTGCGAGCTGGAGACCATGTCTATATTAAGCTCTCAATCATTCCTCTTGCTTAATACCTCTTGAAACACAAATGGACTTGCTTAATACCTCTTGAAACACAAATGGATCTCTCTGCCTGAAAACCAATTCGGGAAGTGAATTATTTATTAGAAAATAAATACATTTTTTCTCCAATAAATCCAAGTGAAAACCCCATGTGTCTCTAAAGTGCATTTTACTTTTTCTTCTCAACTGATTTCAAACAAACAAGTAAACATGTCAAGCCTTGTTTCCTAGGGTGCCATTCATCAGAAATTCAGGGTTTTAGAGATCAGAGACAGAGAGCCACCATCATAGAATTAATTCTTCTTCCGATGACCTGAGAAAACGAGTGTCCTTGATTCCAACCCTGATGTCCCCACCACCAGGTATAGAAAAAGGAAATTGTTCATAACATGAAAGACTTCAGTATGTATCTGATACTGTGAATATGGCATTTCTAAACTCTGGTGACTTACAAAATGTTCAGCAGAATATTGGAGTTATCTAGTTAACTAAGCAAACTCATACATCCATAAGATTAAATATTTTCATGGAATATACATGGTGGGTGAGGAGAAAAGTAGCTCAAACTGGATGGGTGGTAGGAAATTAATCATACTGAATTTTTAAACATTTTGCTGCATGCTTGTGAATATGCAAGAATGTGGATGCTGGTCTGTGGGCTACGTCAAACACCAGGTAAAAACTAAACAGATGAGTTCAAAAGTAATACAGTTTCAAAAAGTTGGCTTCACACAGATATCAAAACCAAACATCCAGAATTTTAAAAAATATTTCAGTTAATTCTTCTTATAACATCTTCAGTTTAAACATCACCAATTAAATTCTATCCATTAGGGCTCATTTACTGGTAAATCCAGAAAATCCAGACCAAACTTGATTTCAGGACAAAAGAAATATGTTAACTTCACACTTGGTTGACCAAGGGCTCCAACAGTGTCAAAAGAATTCACTTGATCTTTCTCTCTCCCATCAGTTCCTCTGCTTTTTGCTCTATTGCAAAAGAAGCTCTTTTCTCTTTGTCCCGTGAGAATATTTGCTGCTCCAGAACTGCATTCTCACAAATCCGTATCCAGCTTGTTGGTTCTAATGATCTTGACTTAGGTCATGTGCCCATGTTTGAACTGGTCACTGTGCTCAGATGAAAGTCATGTACAGACAAGCTTACTCCTCAGTTCCTGTCTACCTCTGAGGGTAACAACTTTGATGTCATTCAATGCACATAGGCTGAATGATTGGGACGCAAATAAAAAATAAAGATCTATCATCAAAAGAACCTGGAGTGTATTATAAGTGGCAAATAAATAAATAACTGTTCTCCGAAAATATCAAATTATCTGATCTTGAATTTTATCTCATAAAAATTAACTCCAAAATATTCTACAACAAAACAGTTCCTGCAGATGAGTAAACACATATCTAGATGAAACAATGCCAGCCAGAGTAAGCCTGAACTATGATCCTAAAAATATAAGAAAGGTAAAGTCTAGTAAAAAACCCAGAGCATTCTACCTTTTGCTGAAATCTACATACTTTCGGTAACTCATACCAGAACTTGCTTTAATCATTATGAAAAAAATTCAATGAAAAGCATATATAAAAACATATATACTATTATTCATTAAAGTAATAGATTGGATACAGCAAAACTATCAATTAAAATTATTTGTGGCCAATATTTCTTTTCAATGTAGGCTCAACTAAGCATAATGTGCTTGAAATTTAATGAGAAAAAAAATTTACAGTTTCCAATGATCTAAGAACTTCTCCCTGGCTAACTCCAGTAAAATGTTGCTGCAGTCCAGAAGCCACGGTATCTAGTTTATATTGTCAACCTTATTCCTTAAATTATTTCAACCAATATAACACGAATAACTGAAAACGTGACTTAACATCCGTAAAGGAAGAGAAGAGTTTGAGTACATGGGAAGGAGAGGATATTAAACAGATAAAGAACAGAGAAACAGGAAGTGATGACGTTTGTAATCAGTAGCCATCATATCACTTGTCATTAACGTGTTCTGCACACCCCCAGACATCACTAGCTGAAACTTAAAATTATTCTACAAATTTGTTAAAGACTTGTCATTTCTGGACTGATGAAGTTCATTTTTGGAAAGTGATCTAAAAGGTGTCATTGAAGAGAATTCTAACTAGGGATGATGATTTTATTGTTGCCATTGGACTAAACCTCAGAAGATGGAATGATGGAGACATTATTGCTCCGAGAAACTCGGGATGGTGGAATTACAAAGATATCATCTTCAAAAAGGATAAAATGAATATATTTATAATTTTTACTTGTTACAGGGTAAATTTAAAATTGATTCACAAAAAAAAAAAATCTTTTTCAGAAATTCTAAGGTTATAGAATTTTACGTGGATAAAATGAATATATTTATAATTTTTACTTGTTACAGGGTAAATTTAAAATTGATTCACACAAAAAAAATCTTTTTCAGAAATTCTAAGGGCATAGAATTATACGAAATGGAGTATTTTTACATTAAGTGCCGTTTTTTCCTTTTAATTCTGCTCCCCAATGCTATCTGCTATTACCAGAGTATTACGCACATCCTTGAGATTTTTCATAACCAAAATGACACAAAAGTAGTTTTTGGAAGGGAAATATATTAGCTACAGATTTTCTATGTAGTGAACATGCTTATATATAAACTTGAATTTATCCAATTACTTTGTTGGGATAATTCATATGGATTGGAATTGCTGGCCAAAGTATATGCAAAATCTACGGTTATAGTAAACTTTCCCATAATTGAAGTAAGTTCTCCCAGTGTTTGGATGAGAGGTTCCCACTTCCAAAAACTGTAAAAACTTTAGGTATCAGTAGTTTTAACTATTGAAAATGTAATATTACAAAGAAATTGCTTTTTACTTCTGTTAATGTTAAGCTAGATCATTGTCATATAGACTTATTAGTCATTTGTGTTATTTAATCTTTCTCTGTTCCTTCCTTTTTTTACTTGCACTGTAATATTAGTCTCTTTGTTAGTGATTTCTAAGCTTATTTATGATTAAGGTTCTTAACATTTTGTCAAGCATTGCAAATGAAACACCATGTGTTTTCCCATTCATTTTACTGTAAAATTTTATTTTTGGGGTTGTACAGAATTTATGAATTAAAATATAATCATGTTGTATTTAAAAAAATAAAAATTATTATAAAGTATTTTAGGTATAGAAACAGGCAGGGAGGGTAATACAATGAATAATTGTGTATCCACACCCAGCCAAAGAAATAAACCATGACCAATAGAGTTTGAGTCCCTACATACTCCTTTCTGACTCCTTCCGAGTGCATCTTCCCTATTCCTCATAAAAAGATAAAACAAACCTGTTACTCAACTAGTTAGCTATAAAATATTTGTGAAGAAAATATTTCAGAGATCATTCAAATGAATTCTTTGAAATGTTGTGTTTATTGTGACTATATATACAGATGCACTTGAAGGAAAATTGACATCAATTCATGGACATTTTATTGATATATCTGTTGCATAGCCTCTTTCCTTTAATCATATTTGACAAGTTTTGGTAGCTATGGCATTTATTAAGCAACTTATTTTTATTATTTCTTAATGATTTCTCTCTTTTAATGTTTATAAAATCTTTATGAGATAGACAATATTATAATTATTTGAAAGATAAGGGACATTAAGGATTAGCAAATGTAACTTCCAAAAGCTAAGAAAATAGTGAAGCTGAGATTTGACCTTGGTTCAATTGCCCCAAGCGAAAACTCGAAACCACATCATTTTTGTTGTTTGTTTATTTGTCTGTTTCTCCATCACAGGTTCTTCCTTTTAATATTCCACAGAAGTCTTTAACATCATTAAACACTTTCTCTCCATTCTTATTTGAAGATGACTTGTTTTATAGTTGTCTTGGCATTGAGCTGTCCTTCTTATAGTTACCACCTTATAGGAAATGAGTCTTTTTTTGTATGGCTGCTTTCATAAAACAACAACAACACAAAAAATCAACAAAAACCTATAGTGTCTGTTTTCTATGGCTGTTTTCACTAAAAACAGCAACAACAAAACAAACAAAACCTATGGTGTACTTATACCTGGAACTGAGACTGAGAAATATCCCAAACATGTCCAATGTCAAGTTGTTATTCTCAGAGTTAGGATTTAATCTATATCTTAGGTCTCAGTAACAGGCTCTTCCCTTTAGTGTTCCACACAAGCCTTTAGCATAGAAGAACACTTCCTCTGCCTCCTTCCTTCTGCTTTCATTCTGAGAAAGTTGTTCATACCAACAGGTAGCTTAGGTAATTGTTTCTCCATCATTAAAGGAAATCAGCAGGGCCGGCCCAGTGGCGCACTGCAATGGTGCGCCGGTTGGGAAGCGTGGTGGCGCTCCCGCCGAGGGTTCGGATCCCACATACAGACTGGTTCCCGCTCACTGGCTGAGCGAGGCGCGGGAGCAGCACCGAGGGTTGCAATCCCGTTGCCGGTCCCGGTCCGGTATGGGGGCGACACTGAGGGTTGCGATCCGTTGCCGGACACGGAAAAGGACAAAAAAAAAAAAAAAAAGGAAATCAGCAAAACCAGTCTGTGTGAGAACTTTCTACAACAGTTGACTTAGTTACCTCAACAACAACAAAAATGAAAGAAAAAAAAGAGAGAGAGGAGAGAGAAGGAAGTGTAGCTAGTAATTAAAAATAGAAAAGATTTAATAGCATGTCAACTAGTTGCAATATATGAATTATATTTTAATTTTCAAATATACAAAATATATATATATCATATTTATATAATATATAAATATATAATATACATTTATGCAAAATATATAAGTATATATTATATATGAAAATTTGGAAATGTGAACTTATTACATATTTCATTTTAAAATAGAATTATTGTTAATTTGTGGGAATGTGTTAATACTATTGTGGTATGCTAATTAGGAGCCATTATTTAGAGATATGTACTCAAATATTTGTTTCTAAAATTTTTAATGCCTGGAACTCACTTCTAAATAATCAGTGGTACGAGTTATGAGAGAAAAGAAAAAGATTTGTCATTATGGAGTAAGTGTTGTGGCAATGATGGTGACATGGAGAATCATTATGCTGTCCTCTACCTTTGCATATATGTGAAAGTTCCTACTAAACAATGAGATGTAAAAGGGATACAAAGAGTAATTATGATTTGTGAAGATGAACATGCTAATAATACTCACTGGATCATCACATACTGTGCACAAATACTGATAGTCAACTCTGTACCTCATAAATATGTATAATCAAAAATAAACATGAAAATAAAAATTTAAAAATAAATAAATGAATATAACAATGAAAAAAGAAGACACACTTGATTAAAAAATATAGCTTTCATAAGATTATCAAGGTTTCCTACTATATGCACTAGATTTCTAGCCTACACACAGGCTTGCTCCTCATGTCATTACTTAAACAATATTCTCATCTTGCCATGGCGAAAGACATGGAAATTATTTCATCTGTTCTTTCCTTCCCCGTAATATTTTGGGGGCAGATATAAAATAATACTGGGCTAAAATAGTGGAGACCAACTTTCCTACATGAAGACTTGTGGTTCTTCCATTCTCACATAATTAACAAGAAATTGTTAAAATTGAAATTACATTTTGAGTTTCTTATCACCATTGGGACTAATTTTCACCTTTAATTAATTTGCAAATATTTGAAGGCCCTGATGTATAAAACGTTTAGTATCTAGTCATTTGTATTTCTGATTGATAAGATGGAAAATACTAGTATTTGGGCACTGCATTGCTCCAGTGGTTTTCAGAAAATATGAAATGTGTAACCACAGCTGCTGCTAGATAAAAAACAAAAGGGTTAGTCCATTCTAATAAAAATGACCGTGAGGTCAGATATCCTGTTCATCTGTGAATACTCTGAACATTCTACTTTGATTCTAATAAGTATGCAGAATGAGGTGTGACTGTGTGAAGCTTCTTCTTTGCCATCCCCCGTCAGAGGCACAAAAGGCTACATGCGGGGGAGACCACCTCATTCTTGTGCAGCCAGCTCATTAGCAGACTATGTTGAGTGAAATTTAAAATTATCTCTTTTAATTTGAAGATTCTGCTGGACTGGAATAATATATTGATTTGGATGACTGTGGAAAAATATTTTTCCTAAGCGGTAGAGCACTACCACTTTTATTTTATTCCACTACTATTGTTTCGTGGCTGAATTGTGTCCCCCTCCAAAAGTTTGTATGTTGAAATCCTAACTCTCAGTACCTCAGAATTCAGCTATATTTGGACATAGACTCTTTAAAGAAGTGATCACACTAAAATGAGGTTATTTGGTTGGGCTCTAATCCAATATGACTGGTTTCTTTATAAGAAGAGAAAATGTGGACACAGACATGTGCAAAGGGAAGGCCACGAGAAGACACAGGGAGAAGATGGCCATCTACGAGCCAAGGAGCGAGGCCTCAGAAAAAAAACAATTCTGCTGACACCTTGATCTTGAACTTTCACCCACCAAATTGTGGGGGAAAAATATCTATTGTTTAATCTATTCATTTGGTGGTACTTTGTTATGAAAGCCCTAGCAAACTAATATGTAAGGTTAAAACTTAACTGAATAGTGTTAGAGAAAACCTCTCCATATCTGAAAATAGAATTTTGATGACTTCAAATGTGTGTGGTTATAAGATGAATCAAGCAAACACTTTTGGTTGGATCCTAGTGCTGTCCACTTGGGGTTGCCAATTTTAATGTTTTTGAGAGTTGGTCCATTAGGCTGTTTTGATTGCAACATCTTATGTCTCACCAATGGATTCCAGTCATCACGCTGTAAGCCACCAAACCCTGTAGGGTGCTTCACATGTAATCACAGCTCTCGTTCTTTCCATTAACCAAATAAGCCATTCAGGAGTTCAGAGTGAGTAGAGAAAAGCCAAAAACCATATTTCATTTTTAATGTTTATGAACACTACCAAGTGCTGGAGTTATAAGAAAGTGTAATAGTGGAAACTGCCAGGCTGAAGTAAGAGTGGAGAGCCACTAAAATCAGAGAAGTTTCTTCTCTTGAATTGACTTAATAAATAATCAGGCTTACTTACCATTGTTTTCTACTGAGTCTGTCCCGTGCACGCATGCTTCTATAAGCAGAAACGCTACTTACGGTGTACTGTTTAAGGCCACAGGCTGAGGAGCCAGAGTGCCATTATTCTTGACTCCACAGTTTAACGATATGCAAGTTATTCGACATTCTCTTGGGAATTGTTGGGATGAGACTCAAATGTACCTAACTTAAAACTCTTTTCTATTTTTAATTACTTGGGGGTACCAGCAGACAGTGGGCAATTAATAAATAAATGTTTGTTCTTATTATTATCAAGTGCGAAGAGTCATGAAGGCCACCAATCCATGACCCCATCAAACTACTGAATATCTATTACTGTATTTATTACTGTGTGTTTATTCCTGATGGGCTTTCTCAAAGTAATGATAGAAACCGATTTCTTAGGAAGAAGTATGTCATGCTTTTAAATTTCTTACACTTCTGGTAACTCAGTTTTAAAGAACATCATTGATTCTACTCAATATGTTCACACAGTCCCTCTCCATATCCCCAGTTACTATTGTTCTAAGACATTTCTATTCTGAAGAAGTTTATGTTTCTGTGCACCACAGAAATTCATAGGGATAACAGCAACCATAGTTGCCATAATTAGAAAACTTAAAATGTGCTAGACACTGTAATAAGCTTTAAACATGCATTAGTGTGTTGAATATTCATAACAATTCTGTGAGGTAATTAAAAATAATGTTCCCATTTTAAAGACTTGGAAACTGAGTCCAGAGTTCAAGTAACTTGTTTGAACTCACCTAGTAAGTAGTAGAGGTGGAATCTGAACCAGGCATTCAAATGCCAAAGCCATTAAAGTGAACTACTTTCCCATATGGAACCAAGAACACATTTTCCCTCCACTTAACAGCCAATGGAATTTTCTCTGCTCCTGAAAATTTGTAAGATGAAGTTACCCTTACACAACCCCATTTACAAGAAGACTTAAATCTTGGTGTTAAATAGAATTTTTGGTGTGCCTTAGTATGTACTCTTATAACACCACAGTCTGCAATAATTTCACAATTGAAACACATCTTAATAAATATATTTTGCATGCACTTATGAACTAAAAATATCAATCTGTTATCTTATTTAATTAGGGGTTACAAGAGTTAAATTCTTTCCTAGGGGACATTTTAGGTGATGTCTCTTATTGAGAGAAGTACCTGCCATTTCTCTGGGAAATACTACTTTCCCCACAGGCCTCCTTTGCGCCTCTATTCCTTGGCCTCTAAGAAATTGTTGCTTTCTTTTTTGTGGTGCACCAAGGAGTTTGAAAAAAATAAAAACAAATTTCTCTCTCTCTGCAAGTTTATCATTCTGATGACTTTCACAACTTTCATTTAAGCTGTGAAATTATAAATTCTCATTATGCCTTTTCCTGGCTTTTCAGTATTATTCAGGTGGAATAGAGGCAGACCCCATGGGCTGAATCAATTTTAATTCTATCTCCTGTAATTTGTCTGTTACACCTCTGAAAGTTGGTCTAGGAAAAATAAATGTAAACAGGTTCTTCCCTCCAATCCCCTCTGGCATACGAACTTTATGGATGTTGGCTCCACTATTCTGTTTTCTTCTTTTTAGACTCTCTACCACTTTTCTCTTGCAATTCATCTTATAAACTGCCTCCAAATGTTTTTTGATTATCAAGTCTGTGTACACTTTAGTTCCCCAGTTGAATTTTTGAGAGGTTGTGTTGAGGAGATACAACTCTTTAAAGCTGGTGAGTATTCTTTCTAAACAGGCAAATTCTGGAGATAGTTGAATAATAATCTAGTGAGTGGGATTCATCCAAATTTTGTAGTAGATACTATGGTCACTCAGGCAGGCCAGATATCCCTCCTTTATCCCTGGCATTTATTCCCCCAGCTGTTGGCTGCTGATTGCCCACAGATGAGGTTCTCCCCTGAAATTGTTCTTAGTTGAAGGAAAATCCCTCACTCAATGTTAATGCCATTTTCTCAGTGACATATGTCCCATATTCAAGAACTGGTTAATGGGGCCAGGGACAAAGCTTAGGCCCCTTCCTTCATCTTGGTACAACCCTAAAGAGCTATTGCAGCCCCACAGCCCCACGTGGGACCAGCTGAGATCTCTATAGAAATTGATCTGCAGTTCAAATTCTTCCTCCACCCAATTTTGCTTTGCTCAGCCCCTTACAGACACCTTTCCTCAGTGTACTCACCATTAAACCTCCTGCCTGCAAATCTCCAGCTCAGTCTGTTTCCAGGGAACTGGCCTAAGACAATATTCAAATGAGTTCTTGCAGACCACATTTAATTCTGTAAATTCTCACTGTTATTTTTTTTTCAACTAAGCTATTTATACAATTGCTTTTCTCTACTAAATACCAGTCCCTCTGCCTTCTGATTGGCAAGTCATCCTCTGGCAAGCAGGCCCACTCCCGACAGCCAGAGACTGTGACTGACAGCACTAGTGCAACCTGCTGCCTCGCTGGCAAAAGCACTCCCTACCACTTTCACAGACACCAGTGCTGAATGAGTGGTCTGTGACAGCCACGACCACAACAACTGTTGCTGCAAGAGTGGCTTGTTGCCACACCAGCAGTTACAACTTCCTCATAAGCTGCCCACTGACTACTCATCAGCACAGACAGAGGGAGAGTCACCAGTGGAGCCCAGGGAAAGTAGTGAGTGAGTACAGACCCATGACCCAGTGGCCCAACCCAAAGAGAGAATTATGCTGCCTTACACAGTAGCACAACTGGGGGTGGGAGGTATGTGTGCAGCCCACAGGATTGCCTTTATCTCAGGAAAGGCACACGTGGAACCCCCAACAATACAGAAACTCAGGACACTCAAATAGAGCAAGGGAGAAAATTCCCTATCACCACCAACACATACCCCAACCTGGGGAAGCAAGCTTGTGGGAGAAACCTCTGCTGGTAGGAAAAAAGAAAGAGAAAATCAACCCAGGGTCACCCATTCAAATTGAGCAGCACCAGTATACCCCAGTGCACCCATCAGGGTCAAGGGATCTAGCCAGGGTGTTAACAGGCCTGCCTAAGGTCACCCACCATAGCCAAAGAGTGACAGGTCTCTGAGGCACTTCTTCGAAGAATTCAAGAGCTTGCTCACTTCCTGGAAAACCAACATAGCATCACCAACCTCAGCAAGGAGTTACTAAGTGCCCTGGGAACTAGGCCACAGAGGCACTTGCAGTCACACACAATTCCAACACTGACTTCAGCCAAAGTACCTACACAGAGACTACACTACTGCATCCACCTAGAACCGATACTAAAACACCCCACTCAAAGGTCATTATAAAACACATGTACAAGAGGAACTCCCTCTCTTCAAAGCCCATTCCAGAGTACTACAATAAGTAACTGCTCTAACAGATGACTAGACACCAATGTAGAGATACTAGCAATAAGAAAAAACAAGAAAATGTGACACCACCAAAGGAATATAATAATTTCAAAGTACCAGACTCTATAGAACAGGAAGTCCTTGAAATGACTGAAAAAGACAATTTCTAGAAACAGCCTTAAGGAAACTCAATGAGATACAAGAAGTCTCAATTAAATGGCACAAGAAAATGAGAAAAAGTATCCAGGATCTGAAGGAGGAAATGTATAAAGAGACTAGTACCCTGAAAAAGAGTGTAGCAGAGCTCATGGAGCTGAAGGATTCATTAAACAAAATAAAAAGCACAACCAAGAGCTTAACAGTAGATTAGAACAAGCAGAAGAAAGAATTGCTGATTTTAAAGACTGTCTTTTTGTCTTTTTGAAATAACCCAGGCAGCCACGGGAAAAAGAAAGAAAGAAAGAGAAAGAGAGAGAAAGAAAGAAAGAAAGAAAGAAAGAAAGAAGGAAGGAAGGAAAGAAGGAAGGAAAGAAAGAAAGAAAGAAAAAGAGAGAGAAAGAAAGAAAGAAAGAAAAAGAGAGAGAAAGAAAGAAAGAAAGAAAAAGAGAGAGAAAGAAAGAAAGAAAGAAAAAGAGAGAGAAAGAAAGAAAGAAAGAAGGAAGGAAGGAAGGAAGGAAGGAAGGAAGGAAAGAAGGAAGGAAGGAAAGAAGGAAGGAAGGAAAGAAGGAAGGAAGGAAAGAAGGAAGGAAGGAAAGAAGGAAGGAAGGAAAGAAGGAAGGAAGGAAAGAAGGAAGGAAGGAAAGAAGGAAGGAAGGAAGGAAGGAAGGAAGGAAGGAAGGAAGGAAGGAAGGAAGAAAGGGAAATATTAAATAAGATGAAAAAAATCTAAGAGAGCTAGCACTAGCAGAAAACTTGAAGCACACAAACATCTGAATCATGGGTATTCCAGAAGGGGAGGAAAAATGAAAAAGCATTGAAAACAGACTCAATGAAATAATGGAAAAGTTCCCAGGTATAGGGAGAGATACAGACCTTCAGATCCAAGAGGCTCAAAGATCCCCAAACAGATTCAATCCAAAAAGATCTTCTCTGAGACACATTGTAGTCATACTGATGAAGCTTAAAGACAAAGAAAGAATTCTAAAAGCAGTAAGAGAAAAGCATCAAGTCACCTACCTATAAGGGAGCCCCCATCAGACAAATAGCAGACTTCTCAACTGAAACTCTACATACCAGAAGAAAATGGGATGATGTATTGAAAATACTAAAAGAAAAAAAAAAGTCAATCAATAATTCTGTACCCAGAAAAGCTATATTCAGAAATGAGGGAGAAATAATGTATTTCCCAGACAAACAAAAAGTGCAGGAATTCACCACCACATGACCAGCCCTGCAAGAAATTCTCAAGGGAGTCCTACATCTGGAATTTGAAAAATGGTAATCACTATTATTAATACACAAGAAAGAACAAAACCCACTGTTAAAACAAAAACACAAATGAGAAAGAGAAAGAAACCAAATCACACCACCTCCAAAAACCAACAAACATTGAAGGTGAATAATTAAAGGGGGAAAAAAGGAACAAAATAGATTTAAAACATCTAATGAAAAAGCAATAAAATGACAGGAGTTAAACAATACCTGTCAATAATAACCATAATAATAAATGGATTGAACCCCCCCATTCAAAAGACACAGACTCACTGATTAGATTAAAAAATTAGGCCCAACTATATGCTATCTCCAAGAGTTCACCTCACCTATAAAGACACACAAAGACTAAAAGTGAAAGGATAAGAAAAGGTATACCATGCAAATGGAAACCAAAAATGAGCAGGAATGGCTAGTCTCACATTGAATAAAATAGACTTTAAACCAGCAAACCATAAAAAGAGACAAAAAATGCCACTATATAATGATAAAGGAATCTATACAGCAAGAAGACACAATAATCATAAATATATATGCACCCAACACCAGAACACCCAGACATATAAAGCAAACACCTAAAGAGACAGACCTCACTAATAACAGTGGGGGACCTGAACATATCTCCCGCAGCATTGGACAGTTTATCTAGGTAACAAATCAACAGATAAACAAGATTTAAACTACCCCTTAATTCAACATTTCATCCAACAATTGTGCATATCCTCACTCATAAGTGGGAGCTAAAAGAGAAAGAAGGAAGGAAAGAAAGACCACAGTGGTGTGTTGGACTTACAGAGGGAGAAAACATAAAGAGGGTAGCCAGAGGGTAGGGTAGGAGAAAGAGGTTGGGGATTAATTGTGTGGGGGACATGGGAAATAATTGCAATTTGTGTTAATGGGCATCCTGATACCATTTTATGGTGAAGGTCAGCTTTGTACCCCATGAATATGTATAATCAATGAAAAATAATTATACTACAAAGCTATTATAACCCAAACAGCATGGTACAGGCATATAAAAAGATACACAGACCAATGGAACAGAGTAGAGAACCCCTAAATCAACCCACATACTTACAGATCTTTGACAAAGGGAGCAAGAATATACATTGGGGAAAAGACTGCCTCTTCAATAAATGGTGTTGGGAAAATTGCATGTCTACATGCAGAAGAATGAAACTAGACCTTTACCTCTTGCCATATACCAAAATCAACTCGAAATGGATTAAAGACTTAAATATAAGACCCCAAACCATAAAGTCACTAAAAGAAAACACAGAGGAAACACTTCAGAAAATAGGACTTTCTTTCTTTGTTCTTTTTTTTTCAGAAATTAAGATCTCCAAAGCACAACAACAAAAGAAAAAATAAACAAATGGAATTATATCAAACTAAACAACTTCTGCACAGCAAAGGAAACAATCAACAGAGAGGAAAGACAACCTATAGAATCGGAGAAAATATTCACAAACTATACATCCCATGAGGGATTAATATCCACAATGTATAAAGAATTCAAACAACTTAGTAAAAAATCAAATAATACAATTACTAAATGAGCAAAGGAGCTGAATAGACATTTTTCAAAGGAAGACATACAAATGGCCAATAGGTACATGAAAAAATGCTGAACATCACTAAGCATCAGGGAAATACAAATCAAAACTACATTGAGATGTTGTTTCACCACAATTCGACTGGCCAGTATTAAAATGACAGAGAATAACAAATGCTGGTGATGATGTGGTGAAAGGGGAACCCTCCTACACTGTTGGTTGGACTGTAAAATAGTACAGCCATTATGGAAAACAGTATGGAAGTTTCTGAAACAACTGCAGCTAGAACTACCATATGATCTAGCAATCCCACTTATGGGTATATACCCAAAGGAATGGAAATCATCATGTCAAAGTGATACCTGTACTTCCATGTTCATTGCAGCTCTATTTACAATAGCCAAAATAGGGAGCCAACTAAAATGTCCATCAGCCAATGACTGGATAGGAAATTTGGTATATATACTCAATGTAATACTACTCGGCTGAATAAAAGAATGAAATTCTGTCCTTTGCAGCTACATGGATGAGGTTGAAGAAAATTATGTTAAGTGAAATAAGCCAGACACAGAAAAAGAAACATCACATGTCCTCTGTCATAAGTAGTTGATAAGAAAGAAGAAAGGATAGAAAGAAGGAAGGAAGGAAGGGAGGGAGGATGGAGGGTAGGAAGGAAGGAAGAAAGGAAGGAAGGAAGGAAGGAGGGAGGGAGGGAGGGAGGGAGGGAGGGAGGAAGGAAGGAAGGAAGGAAGGAAGGAAGGAAGGAAGGAAGGAAGGAAGGAAGCAAAAAAGGAAGGAAGGAAGGAAGGAAGGAAGCAAAAAAGGAAGGAAGGAAGAAGAAAGACCACAGTAATACATGGATCTTCCAGAGGGAGAAAGCAAATCTATGGTTACTAGAGGTGGGGCGGGGGGGGGGAGAGATTGGGTAAGGGGCATAAAGAATAATTACTATTTGTAATAATGAATATGCTAATAATATTGATTTGATCAACACATGTTGTACACAGGTGATGGTAGTCAATGTTGTACCCCCAAAATTATGTATAATCAATCATGCTTTAATCTAAATAAATAAATAAATAAATAATAAAAATTAAAATGCACACAAGAAAAGAAATTCAAAAAAGAAATACATAAAAATAAAAGGCAAATCAGCTACAATGTAGTATGGAGAATTTTGTACATTGGGGTTATTTTGTTTAATGGTGATGTGATGCTATCACGATCTAATTCAACTTTCAAAAAAAATTGACAAGCCAATCTCTCTCTCTCCCTGTCTCTATAACACAAACATACTTATTCTCTCCCATGTGAGCCAGTTCTCTGAGAAAAATTGGGGTGTTGTTAATTACAATTTATTGTGGTGAATATCTCTTAATTGAGGATATAATTCCTTTCTACTCCCATTAGACTCTCAACTCTCAGAGGTCAATGAGTTCATACAATATCCTAATTCTATGTATGTATCCTAATTCACACAAATAATTTTCTGTGTATAAATGATCTAAAACATTTAATTGTCCTTTGACACAGCTGGAAATAGAAGTTATAACTCCACCTCAAGGGCCTATATGACAGAGAATTATTGTATTTTATGCATAATTTATTATATTTATGTAATAATTTTTACACCATATATATTTTATAATATAAAATTATTATTATTTGTTTAAAGAATATAAATCTAACTCTCCTTTCCCAGCAGCACTCAGGGCCTACTTTTGCTGCTACATTTTAGAACAGTGATGGATGGTTACGATGGCCCCAGTTCACCCACGCTTGTTCGTCTTTCTCAGTAGCTAGCCCCTGATCAGTCTGTGCAATTTTTCCTTACACATTTATTCTCTTTAGAGACCAACAGTCACTGTAAACATTCTGCCAGCTTTTAATTAAGTGGGAAATAATCATCCCCTGCTTTTGCTGAAGTATTCACATCCAGCTTTCCTACCCTACTTGAGCAACTTATCATGGGATTCATCCGTGGTTCCCTTCCCAGGCCCTGTCAACAAAGATCATTATGTTCTCACATGCTGACCTTGCAGGTTCCCCTGCAGCAAGGGAGTCAAGTTCAAGGAATGGCATTCTGCATTACAAAGAGCACAACTGGGAAGGTCATCTTCTCCAAAGGAGACAGGATGAGGACCTCAGCAGCCTCCTGAGCCTCAAGAGTTTCTTACAGTAGGGTACAGGGTGTCACAGAGAGACCACATTCACATGCTGTAGTGTCCTTTATTGTGCCAACAATGTTTTGTAACTTTTTTTCCCCTATTCTTCTAAAACCCATTTACGTATTAGCTCTATGGTCTTTAAGGTGATATGTGAGCTGTTTCCTTTTCTTTCTCACACAGGCTTTTTATTTCTGGTCAGAAATTTTAGATAACCTTCTTGCTTTCCTACTTCCTCTTGCAGGTGACCCTGTGGTAGTCCTCCTCTCTGATCTCAAGGCAACCACTAACACATAATTCTTGCTAAAGTGGGTCACTTAAAACAATTTAATACATATTTATTGAGATGATCTCTAATGCCGTTTGTCAAATTCCTTTCTGCATTAATAAAGCCATTTAGGATGACTGCTTTCATGATCACACTAGGACTCAGGAATGGATGAATCTAAAGATTATGATTGTGTACACCATGGTTGATCATAAGGGAAAGAATAACTGATTTGTGAAAGAAAGAAAAAACAAAAATCTTGAGTTACAACAGCTTCTCTGGGTGAATTCTGTATTAGCTCCACTGATTTTGTAAGAGAGAATTTTTAACAACTATGAGTGAAATTCACACACACACCCTGTGGCAGGCTACTGCATTTACATACAATACACATTCACTTTCTTGGCAGCCATGGCTGATTTATTTTGAGTTGGCAGTCAACTAAAATTCTGAAGTCTTTTTCACACAAATTGCTGTCAAGATCTTTTCAATTATTGATTGTTATGCAGAATATTAGCTATTTCTCTCAGCTTTTTGTTATCTGAAAATTTTATAAACATACATTTTTGTCTTCATCCAAGTCCCCAATAAAAATGTTAGAAAGGAGAAGGCTTAAGACAGAGAATCAAGGTGATCAGTCTTGATGAACCATCATTCAATCATCTGAATCTACTCACATCCAACTCTGACAATACTTGATTTTTCTGTCACCTGGCCTGTATTTCTCCAACTGGTAAACAAATAAATCATGAGATATATTAATGCTTTGCTGAAATCCAGATAAGCTTTATCTGACCTTCCTCTGCTTGGCCAGTCTTATTAGATACCACTTGATTAAAAGAGGCAATGGAGCTGGGGCATCTTTCTATATGGATTCTGCATCTATTTTGATTCTTAGTTAGGACCCCTTCTCTTTTTAGGTTCTTAAAACTCGTTATGCTTTACAAACAATTCTTGAGCACCTGCTGTATATTACATACTATCATGTGTATTATGTGCTGTGTATTATGTCCCACAGTTGTAAAGATATCTGCTCTATAACTCTTGCTCTCAATAGGCTCATTATCTGATCCATAATATGTTAAAGGGTGTTTCCAGAATCTGACATCAAGTTCATTAATCTGCAGTTTCAGACATTAATTCCTTGGAAAATCAGGACAATATTTGATGATCCCATGATGTTCACAATTATCCTAGTACTTTTTTTGTATGACACCTTAAAAAAATTGAGTGGAATTTATGACATAATTCCTAGCTACTTCAGTACCTTAGCCTGTAAGTCATCCGAAACTGAAGCCCTAAGTGCATCTATAATAATTCTTATTATTTACTCTGTGTCAGGGGGTTCCCAAGATAACCCTCAGGCTTAATGATTTGCCAGAAGGACCCACAGGACTGAGTGAAGCTGTAATACTCATGGTTATAGATTATTACATTCAAATGATGCAGATTAAATTCAGCAAAGGGGAAAGGCACAAAGGTGAAGTCCGAAACTAAACACGGAGAAACTAAACACAAGTTTTCAGGCGTCCCCTCTAATGTAGTTGCACAAGTACTTAATTCTTTCATCAACAAGGTGTGGTAACATGGGAAAAATTGGTGCCAGCCAGGGAAGCTCACCTAAGCTTTGGTGTCCAGGCTATTTATTGTGGGGCAATCAGGTAAGCATGCAGTGCCTGCATTACAGACCTTGGCTATTTCAGATTCTAGCCACTAATAGAGGAAAAACAGGCATTCACCGTAAATCACATTGCTAGGATAACTTAATTAATCAAATAGCATGGCCCAACGCCCCAAGCATACAAAAATACTCTTATCAGGCAAAATATTGTAAAGAATCAGAAGTTTTTTTCCCCAGAAGCCTGCAAGGGACCAATTCTGAAGACAAAACATTGTTTGGAAAATGGTATGTTTGACCAATCCAGGTCTGCCAACCTAACACTTTCTTGCCCAACTCTTTCTATGTCTTTAATTCTGTATTAATCATGTATTTTTTAACCTTTTATAACTTGGAAGACATTCTCTTGGTTAGTAATATGAAAGAAAAATTGATAGAGAATAGTTCTGTATTCTCTCCCTGATTCTTTAATATTCTATGTTTCCAGTATTTCTTCTTGAAAATATCAAAGAGATTCCTTTTAGTTTAAAATTCAAGTGCTGTTATGATGAAACACATCTTCAGGATATGCTATATCTAATTGCCTCTTGACATTTTGTTATAATGCATTTTCATCTTTTTACCGTTTTGCACAAACAACTTCTTTTTCCTGTGCACTTCCCCCCATATTAGTGAACATGTCTCAAGAGACATAAATTAGAGATTTTAGATAAATTATGCAAAGTAAATAAAGGCTTTGTTTCCACCACGAGAAAATTTTTAAAAACATCATAATGGCTGAGAGCTAGAGGACTCACACCCCTGGTAAATGCTTTGAAAAAAGATGAAAAAAATTGTAAAGTCTAAAAATGTTTAATAAATTCTATTGAACTAATATTAGTTACCTATAGTTGCATAGTAAATTACTCTAAGACTTAACTGCTTAAGACAATAA
Organism: Galeopterus variegatus; assembly: GCF_000696425.1. Taxonomy (NCBI): domain Eukaryota; kingdom Metazoa; phylum Chordata; class Mammalia; order Dermoptera; family Cynocephalidae; genus Galeopterus; species Galeopterus variegatus. Next base: position 11,147 of record NW_007734267.1, on the reverse strand, counting down.
AGATTTAGTGACTTACAATGTGTGAGGTTTAGGAATGCAGACACAATGTAGCTAAGTCCTCTGGCACAGGCTCTCCCACAAAGCAGCAATAAAGTGTCACTTAGCTCTGTAGTCATTTCAACATGTTACTAGGAAGAGGATCTACTTTCAAGCTCACTCAAGTTGTTGTTAGTTGGATTCAGTTCTTTGTGGGCTGTTGGCTGGAGGGACCCCTCAGTTCCTTGCCACCTGGTTCTCTTCAGAAGGTAGTTTACAATGTTACACTTCTCACTGTGTGATGGAGATGCAAAAGAGATTACTCAAAGCAACATGAATGCAATGACAAGCCTGAAGGGACTGCACCTCAGCAACTCATCTGCTAGAAGGAGAAACTGGGTACAGCCCTGAACCAGTTTTTGCTTCAGCTTTTATTGTAAAGACAAGGAAATTACAGAAAAAGAACAGATGGTTAATCAATCATAGTAAGAACATAGAAACTGGCCATGTAACAATCTTCATCCAAGAATACATGACTCAAAATAGTTTAAACAATATACCATTAAAAGAGTCATAAATCTAAGCTATGTGATGTACAAAAGAAATAGTAAGATAATCATTAAAGCTGGCCATGTAACAATCTTCATCCAAGAATACATGACTCAAAATAGTTTAAACAATATACCATCAAAAGAGTCATAAATCTAAGCTATGTGATGTACAAAAGAAATAGTAAGATAATCATTAAAGTGCCTGACTTCTTATGAAACTCAAAGAAACAGCTTAAAGCAAAATGTGGAATGACCTCTATGTACTAACTAGTCTAGCAGAACGTCCTTGGAACTCTTAACTCACATATTTTCCCATCATTTAAGTTTTGCTGTATTAAGGGTTATTGCCCTCAGAACAATCCCTGTTCTGCTTCATTTCTCCAAAATATATAAGAGATTCATCCAACTAAATAGCAAAAAAAGAAAAAAGAAAATTCAATTTAAGAATAGGCAAAGGCATACATATGGCCAACAGGTATATGAAATAGTGTTCAAATCACTAATCATCAGAGAAATGTAATTTAAAACCACAATGCGATATTACTTCACGCCTGTCAGAATGGCTATTATCAAAAAGATGAAAGATAACAAGTGTTGGCGGAGATGAAGAGAAAATAAAACTCTTGTGAACTGTTGGTGGAAATGTAAATTAGTGCAGCCATTCTGAAAAACAGTATGGAGGTTCCTCAAAGGATTAAATGTAGAACTGCCATATGATCCAGCAGTCCCACCACGGGGTATATATCCAAAATATATGAAATCAGTCTGTCAAAGTGATATCTGCACTACCATGCTTACTGTTATTCATAATAGCCAAGTTATGTAATCAATGAAAGTGTCCATGAACAGATGAATGAGCAAAGAAAAGTCATATATACACAGTGGAATGGTAATCATCCGTAAAATATACTGAATTTCTGTCATTTGTGACAACATGGATAGACCCAAGGATATCATATTAAGTGAAATAAGCGAGGCACAGAAAGACAAGTAAGACATGATCTCATTTATATGTGGAATCTGAAAGAAAACTCAGCTTATAGAAACAGCATAAAATGGTGGTAATCAGAGGCTTGGGGGGCACGCAGGGCATTTGGGGAGATGTTGCTTAAAGTACACAAAATTTCAGTTAGACAAGAGGGATAAGTTCAAGAGATCTATTGTACGTCATGATGAATATAGTTAATAATATATTGTATACTTGAAAATTGCCAAGAGTAGATTTCGTGTTCTTACCACAAAAAATGATAAGTTTATGAGGTAATGCATACAGTAAATAGCTTACCTTAGCCATTCCATAATGTATACATATAGTAAAACAACATGCTATATAGCACAAATACAAGTATATACAATTTTTACTTGTCAATTAAAAATAAACTAAAAAAAAGAATTAAAAAGAAGACTGTCTTTTTGCAACCTGATTTTTGAAGTGACATTCCATCACTTTCTTCATAGACAACTTGTTAAAAGCAAATAAAATAGATTGTTAAGTCTATTTAACACTCAAGGGGAGAAGGTTACAGAAGATGAATACAGGGAGGTGAGAATCATTGGCAGCTGTCCTAGAAGCTGCCCACCACAGTCATTCATACAAGGGCAGTTCAAAAAGATTATGGGGAAAAAGAATTAAAAGATAATATTAATCTTTCCATGAACTTTTTGAAGACCCCTTATATAACAACATAAAATACCAAATCTATTACTTGAGTAAATACCAGTGGATCTCAATTGATATTTTGCCCCAGATAGTTGGCAGTTGGGAGACGTCTTTTGATTGTCACAACTGCAGGAGGAGGGGCACTATTGACTTCTAGGGGCAGAAGCCTGGAATACTGCTAAACATCCTACACTGTACAGAACAACTTCTTACAACAAAGAATTATCTAATTCAAAATGTCAATATTGTTGACTTTGAAAAACTCTTGTTATATAAGTAAATATTAAAACTAGTAAATATTATATTCATGATGACTGGTTTCTCTTTAGGTAAAATATGTTCAAGCCTTAGAAAATAACAGCAACAAGAAAATTAGCATATATAATTACTGACTTGGTTTATTTAATCTTAAATACACATGTTAAATGGAATGATTATTACAGATCCGTCTACGCATCTAGTCATCTCTATTTTATTGAAGAGAAAACTACTTCCCAGTCTCTGCCTCATAAATACATTTAGTAATATGTCCAAGGTCAAAATATAAGTGATAGATATTTAATAAACAGTCTAAAACATCTACAAATGATTCTATAGCAAAATCTTTCTTTATAATTAGAGCTATGGTTCTCATCCCTGTCTGCACCATTCAGTCATCTGTAGCCTTTTTTTTTTTTTTTTTTTTTTT
>NW_007734267.1:5241-7100 GCF_000696425.1 Galeopterus variegatus | reverse complement strand
TTTTTTTTCTATTAAGTCAGTTAAGTTAGTGATTACTCTAAAGATAATAATTTCAATCATTTATTGTAACCTAAGTTTACATAGTAATACGTTGAAATAACTACAGATACTCTATCTCTAGAGCCTGTGCCCTCATTCATAAGTCAAAAGTGCTCTGACTACAGGATAATGACTTTTAGCACTCTGTATTTCAAAACTCCTCAAAAATAATAAATTAGACAATTTTTATACTTAAAGTCTGCTATTCAACATCTAAATATAATTAATTTTTTATATATTTTTTGTTTTTCTTTTTTTATTATACGTACATGTGGGGTACAATGTTGATTTTCAATAATTGTGTAGAATGTGTGGTGGTTAGATCAGTATAGTTAGCTTATTCATCATTACAATACACAATCATTCTTTGTGTCCTTTGACCAATTCCTCTAGCAGACATTATACGAAGTTATACGAATGCCGTTTGTCAAATTCCCCCCCTCCCTCTTCCCCTCACCTCTCCTTTTCCTCCTCTAGTTTTCTAAAAATTCAACATATTACTGTGATTGTTGTTTCTTTCTTTCTCTCTCTTTATTGTTCATCTGTTTATTTATGGATTCAGCTCCCAGTTATGAGTGAGAACATGCAGCATTTCTCTTTCTGTACGTGGGTTGTTTAACTTAGAATAATTTTCTCCAGGCTCTTCCATGTTGCTGCAAATGGTAGAATTTCATTCTTTTTATGGCTGAGTAGTATTCCATTGTGTATATATACCACAATTTCCTTATCCAGTCACCCATTGATGGACATTTAGGTTGGTTCCATCACCTAGCTATTGTAAATAGAGCTGTGATAAACATGAGAGTGCAGGTATCCCTTCAACCTGTTGTTTTCCAATCCTCTAAATATATCCCCAATGGTGGGATTGCAGGATCATATGGAAGTTCTATCTGTAGTTGTTTAAGGAACCTCCATACTGTTCTCCATAATGGCTGTACTAATTTATAGTCCCACCAACAGTGCAGGAGGGTTCCTCTCTCTCCACGTTCTTGTAAGCATTGGTTATTCTCTGTCTTTTTTACAATAGCCAGTCTGATTGGGGTGAGGTGATATTTCAAAGTGGTTTTGATTTGCATTTCCTTGATGATTAGTGATGTTGAGCATTTTTTCGTATACCTGTTGGCCATTTGTATGTCTTCCTTTGAGAACCCACATGATATATCCTGCTTACAAAAATAGACATAGGTGTCTTAATGAAGGTACTTGGGTTTCAATTATACTCAGTGTGCTATCACATCTGTTCTGAAAAAAAAAGTTTATTCCAATGCAATTGATCTATTAGATAGCAATTTGACAATAATGCCAATTTTGTATTTGCTTATGTGAGGTTTCATCTGCAAGAAATTCTAACCAAATACGAAAAATTACACCCAGCCAAACTGAGCCACATAACAATACACCAAACACCAAACACACATAGGCACAATACTTTAAACATCTCTTTTATGAGCTCTTTTGTAAAACTGCATGTTTTATCTTAAAAGATTGTTTCACTTGTGTTTTGTATTTGTGACCCTCATTCAACCTCCCAAACATATCTAAGTGTCCTGATTGAAAAACACCAAGCAGTGCATTAAAAAAGAAAACTTTAAGTATTGAGAAGAAGCTTGAAACAATGAAATGTTTTGAAGGAAATGGGAGAAAATGTGATAGTTCTCAAGTAACAGCATAAAGGAATTCACATTGAGGACCATTGGAGACAATGCTCTGAAGACAAAGAAAAAGCTATGATTAAAACAACTTTAAACACTACAAAGTCCATGAAAACAAGCCCTAAGGAAACAAAAGTAATGAAAAGATTGTTGAGTTTATGCATTGAA
>NW_007734267.1:3331-4628 GCF_000696425.1 Galeopterus variegatus | reverse complement strand
CATGAAAACAAGCCCTAAGGAAACAAAAGTAATGAAAAGATTGTTGAGTTTATGCATTGAAGACCAAAGGGTAAAAAGTCAGGAACACCTTTTCTCACAGTCAAATGTAAAGCACTATTTGTAAACTAAAACATTGTAGCGGAATGAATTATGTTCCCCCCAAACTCCCTGAAGCTTGAATTGTGTCCCCCAAGTTTGATTTATTAAAAACTTAGCCCCCACTGTGACTGTTAAGAGAGTTGGAAATCCTATTATGGTAATTGAAATGTGGAGCCTGGAAGAGATGATTGGATTGTAGGACCCTGCAGTAGTTCATGGATTTAAAATGGTGGTCAGGGGCATGGTTCTGAGGGCTTTAAAAGAAGAGGAGAGTATGTCTTTCTCTTTCTCTGCTTCCACTGTCTTGCAATGTGAGACCCCTGGGTCACTGTCACCCTCACTAGATGGACTTCAGACTTCCTAGACTTAGAAACTGTAAGCAATAAATGTCATTTTTCTTTATAAATCAACCAATTTCAGGTATTTTGTTATAAGCAACATAAATGGACTAATACAGACATGAAACAAAAATTGCCAAGATCTACAGGAGCAGCTGCTTTTAGTGCTGGGAGTGGCTGGTTTAGTGGTTTTCACTAAAACTTCCAAAGCCTTCAGCAAAGCCATGAGTAAAGATAAGAAAGTAGCAAAGGAATTTTCAGCAGTAATACAAAAAATAATTGAAGTAGGATATATATCATATTTAATTTTCAATTTTCAGTTTTTATGAAATGGGTATCTATTATATTCACATGCCGTAAAGGACTTACATCTCAAAGGAAAAAAAAAAAAAGCATACCCAAGTTTTAAGGCTGCAAAAGTTTACAAATTTGGTAACCTTTCTTCTACCACTTCATAATAACTCACAAGTTTCAATCCATCTAATTTTGCTTACACACACAAACTTTACTTCTTCCTCCCTCTCAAGATAAAGTACAATATTTATCATAGTATTTATGTTTTTCTTAACCGTTTAACATGTACACAACAACTGGGCACCATGTTTATTATGTTTCTACGCTTTCTTTTTATGTGTAACTGGTGGTGTTTTTGAAGGTTTTGCTCCTAACTTCACATTTACCACCAACTCTGTTTTTATTGCATGATTTTGCATAATACAGTGATTTTTAGGAATGCATGTCTTGAAATACAGCAGAACTCACAGTAAAAGAAAAACATTTAAATGAGATTATACAAGGTAGAAATGAATTAAGTAGTTCTTCATACAACCAAAGTCAGAGAGGGTAATTGCAATTCATGA
>NW_007734267.1:0-2084 GCF_000696425.1 Galeopterus variegatus | reverse complement strand
TTTTTTTTTATTGTAAATTACCCAGTTTGTGGTATTCTGTTATAGCAGCACAAAACAGGCTGAGACACAAGCAAAAGAGACTGGCCACTGTGTGATAGAAAACCCCTTTCTAAATTTTTGCAAGAGATAACTTGATCAACCAATCTTAGACCAGAAAATGCTCCAAAATTATTTAGAGGTTTTATTTTTATTCACATTATCACTACATTGAATTCAAGCATTAAGTGAGATACTTATAAATAAGTTGTAAAATGCATAATGAAACATTGAATTCAGCATTTGAAACACATTTTTATTTTCTATAGTAATAATAATAGAAGTGGTGAATAAGCTTTTTGCTTTGTTTAGTTTTGTTATTTTACTTTGCTTTAAGTGAGTCTGCCTCTATATTTAACAATTCATAGAATTTTAGCTAGAGGGGATCTTGATCATCTAGATAGCCATTTAATTCCAAAGATTAAGTCTCTGAGCCCCAGAGAGGCTGTGAGTTGCCAAAGGCAATGTTGATTATAAAGTGACATCATAGCTGAAGTGTCAATGGTAATATTATCCTGAGTTATGGTTCGTGGCAGCTGGGAATCATGTAGTACAATATAAAGTAAAAAGAGAAAAGTACTTCCTAATCCTATCTTATTGTATTTCTTGCCGTAAAGAACATCAACAATCAGTAAATTAAGCATATATTACAGGCTGTTAAAAACAATGTGAATAGTTTCAAGTTATATACTGAAGATTTTTGAGCAATGAAAACTGGAACCTGGGTTGAAAGACAAGCATAGGATGTTAAAAGATGGCTAAATAGAGGAAAGAACTCCAGAAAGATTTACCTCCCTGGAGATATGTATTTTTATTTCAAAGGGGATGAAGCTCAGAACTGTTGGGGCATTTCAGCAGCTGTAAACCAGACACATTTGACTTATCCACTATTGGAGAGATTTATTTTTAGTCCAAAGTTAAGATCCAAATGACCTTACCCTTATTTTTTGTGAAGAATTAGTTTTCTTTAGTAGACTAGTATTTTTCTCCTCTCTGAGAAAGGGAGAAGGACTACTGTGCAAGCCCTTTTCTTTACATTTTTAGATTCATAATTGTTGGTTCCTCCCCACTGATATTGTTATTGTTATAAGTAATAATAATATCCCTAGACTCAGATACCTTATATTTGCATTCAGGAAAACATGAATAAATAGAGATGTTTGAAAACATGTCACTGGAGAAAAAGTATGAGGAACACACTGGACCTACTCCCCCGTGAGAAAACAGTAATAGGTGAACTTTACAAAAACAAACAAATCAGAAACAACAAATGAGTGAATTGCTAGCAGTCACCTTATAAGAAATACAAAACATAGTTCTTTAGAGAGACAGCAAGTGACACCAGAAAGTAATTTGAGTTTACATTTTAAAAAATAGCTTTGGTAAAGATAAAATGTGATTATAAAAGATAGTATAAATACATATTTCTTTTTACTTCCTTTAGCTGATTTGTAAAGCAATTATATATCACAATATGTATCAATTTATTGTTGGGAAACTATCATACAGAAATGTAATATGTATAATAATATAGCACAAAATGGAGAAAGAGGGATCAAATTATGTAGGAATCACACTTCTATATCTCACTGAAATTAACTGAGTACAAATCTGAAGCATTCTGGTAAGTTAAGACATATATAGTAAGTCCTAGAGCAACCACTAAAAAAAGTGAAAATCACTAAAGGAAATAAAATGTTACACTAGAAAATATTTACTTGATTAAAAAGAGAACCATAAAGAATGAATAAAGACATGGATCTTATAGAAAACAAAAATAAAATGGCAGGCATAAATCCACATGTAGCAATAATAATTGTCAAATGTGAATGAATAAAGCAATCTAATCAAGAGGCAGAGATTACCAGACAGAATTCACACAAGATCCAATTATATGTTGTCTATAGGAGACATACTTTAAATTCAAATATAAAAGTAAGTTAAAATTAAAAGAATAGACAAAGATATGCCACACAAAGAGCAAGTTTTAGAAATCTGGAGTGGCTATACTAATATCAAGCAAAATAAACTATAAAACAACAACAACA
>NW_007734266.1:88699-96115 GCF_000696425.1 Galeopterus variegatus | reverse complement strand
TTGACTATAACATGTCTTGGAGAAGACCTTTTTGGGTTGAATACGTTTGAAGATCATTGAGCTTCCTGGATCTGAAGACCTGTGATTTTTCCTATACCTGGGAATTTTTCTGCCACTATTTTGTTGAATATGTTTTCAATGCAATCTCCTTTTTCCTCCCCTTCTGGAATACCCATGACTCGGATATTTGAGTGCTTAACGTTGTCTGATATCTCTCTCAGATTTTCTTCAATGCCTTTGATTCTTTTTTCTAGTTTTTTGTCTGCTTGTGTTATTTCAAACAGCCCATCTTCAAGTTCAGAGGTTCTCTTTTCAACTTCCACACTCCTGCTGGTTAAACTCTCCATTGTGTTTTTTATTTCGCTGAATACCTTCTTCAGTTCAGCAAGTTCTGCTACATTGTTTTTCAGGACATTGATTTCCTTGTACATTTCCTCTTTCAGGTCCTGTATACTTTTCCTGGTTTCATCATGATGTCTAGCTGAATTTTCTTGTATCTCATTTAGTTACTTAGAATTATCACTCGAAATTCCTTGTCAGTCATTTCAAGGGCTTCTTGTTGTATAGGATCTAGAGCTTGAGATTTATTATCCTTTGGTGGTGTACTTTCTTGATTTTTCATATTTCTGATATGTTTTTTTTGATGTTTATTCATTGTGGCAGGGGGTTTCACAGTGCACAGGTTTGACCCTATTGGCTAACTACGGTGTGGCTGCGCAGAGGCGGCCCGCAGGGTGTGTGTTTTCTGCCAAGTCTCCGCCTCCCTAGCTGGACGTCTCCCCACTCTGTGCTCACTTGGCGGGGCTGTGGGACCTCACAGAGGCGGCCCGCAGGGTGTGTGTTTTCTTCCAAGTCTCCGCCTCCTTAGCCGGATGTCTCCCCATTCTGTGTGCACTAGGCGGGACTGTTGGACTTCGCAGAGGCGGCCCGCAGGGTGTGTGTTTTCTGCCGAGTCTCCGCCTCCCTAGCTGGATGTCTCCCCGTTCTGTGCGCACTAGGCGGGGCTGTTGGACCTCGCATAGGCGGCCCGCAGGGTGTGTGTTTTCTGCTGAGTCTCTGCCTCCCTAGCCGGATGTTTCCCCATTCTGTGCGCACTAGGCGGGGCTGTTGGACCTCGCAGAGGCGGCCTGCAGGGTGTGTGTTTTCTGCCAAGTCTCCGCCTTCCTAGCTGGACGCCTCCCCACTCTGTGTGTTCTAGACTGGGCTGGGACGTGTCTTCTGCTACCCTCGTCTATCAGGTGGGCCTTCAAGCCCCTGCTCGGCACCGCCCCGCCCAGGAAGTCTTTCAGGTTTCTGCTATGCGCAGACGACCGGTCGCTCTGGGTGCCTTTGTAGCACTGTATAGGGCTTTCTCGGGACTCATCATCTTCCTCCTGGTATTGCAGTTATCTGTGTACTTGTCTTATCTCCCACACCGGAGCGTGAGCTCCTCAGGGGAGGAGCCCGCAGCACCCAGTTCCTCTTTGATTCCCCCCGGCACGGACCTACTCTGGTGCCCACTCGCAGTCAGCTCTCCAGCAGGTTCAAGCAAGCTTAGGAGCGCTCCGATCACACTTTTCCTAACCATAAATCGGTTAGGCGTTTTTCCGAACTGATGGCCACAGAGATGGTATCTGCCTCCCGGTAACAGGAAGTTTACTGGGGCCGGAGCCCAGGGTGCGGTGGAGTGACAATCGGCCCGGCCCGTTCTTCCCTGACCTCCTGACGCTGGCCGGGGCTCCCCACGCCACCAGCCCCACCAGAGAACTGCGGGGGAAGTGGGATGTGAGGCCAGCCCGCAGACCCTGGTAGGCCCTGCGCCAGGGCAAGGAAGTGGGAAGGCTCAGTGAGGAGCCGAGCCAGGAGAGGAGGGCAGGCCTGGCCGAGTCGGCCAGCTCCTCCCCAACCCGAGAAAATGGAGGCAGCCCCGGGACGGTGACTGGCCTAGTGGGGCAGGCGGAAGCCAGTCGGGCGTCTGCCCCGCAAGCAGGGCCGGGCTGGGGGTCACTCACAGAGCTTGGCCGGCCGAGCGGCTCCCTCTCCGTTTCTGCTTCGTCGCTGTCCCCGTCCTAGCCGCCGCCTCGGGCTGCTCACTCAGTCCCGTGGTGCGGCTTGGGCGCTCCCAGAAATATTCTTTCCAGATCCTGCACACCCAGATGCGTCTACGTGCTTCTCAGATTAATCTTGACGTGCATTCAACAACTGATCTTGATAGAGCCGGGAAGTTCCATCCGCCAGCGTCACCCGACCCAACAACTTTCCATAGGGTTTTATTATTATTTTTTTCACTATTCCATTAATATTGGTGAATTACATGGATTTTTTTCAAATGTTAAATGCACCTTGCATTCCTGAGCTGAACCCCACTTGGTTGTAGGATTGGATGTGATGCGCTAATATCTTATTAATATCCCTACATGTTGATGAGGGTTATTGGTATGTAGTTTTCTTGTTATGGCATTTTTTGGTGTTAGTTTCAGAGTAATGCTGACTATATTACATGAAATGGAAAGTATTCTATCCTCTTCTGTTTTCTAAAAGAGTTTATATGAACTTGGTATTATTTTTACCTTAAATGTTTGATGATATAATGCCTTATTCATGTAGAATCTGTAGGATTTATATAGGATTAGAATCTGTAGAATTTCCTCTTTTATTTTAAAATTTTTTTGGTGGTTGGCCAGTATGGGGATCCCAACCCTTGACTTTCATGTTATAACACCGTACTCTAACTAACTGAGCTAGCCGGCCAGCCCTTTATTTTATTCATTTATTTGAAGACTACACGATAATATATTGAGCACCTCCCCTCCATGCCCTTGCAGTCTCTTGGTTACTTCTTCTGCTTATAGATCTTGTGGCTGTGGGCAGGGGCGCAGTGTACTGCTCGATGAGCCCCATAAGGTTGTTGTAACTGTCTTCCTCTTACTGCAAGAACACAGCCGGCAGATCCAGCTCCTCATATAGCGCTTTCAGCCAGGCCACCTTCTTGGCCTCCTTCTGCCTGTAATTCTCCTGCAGGATCTGGCGTTCTTCCACACTGGCCCGTTGCAGACACTGAGCCACCAACCAGCTGTTTGTTGTCCAGTATGTCAGTACCAATCTTGCCAGTCACATTGGGATTCCCAAAGAGGTCAAGGTAATCATACTGAACCTGAAAGAACTCTATCTCCAGCAGGATCTTCTTGCCATTGGCATGTTCCTTCTCCCCATCAATGCCTGCTATACATATGGCAGCAGCTACAGGAAGGTAGAAGGAGTAGAAAGCTGCCTTGTACTTCATGATAGATTTGTACCTCTTTTCACTGAATTTGCCAAGATCCACATTGCCCTGGGGGGTTGTGATGAGGTCCAGGGTCTGCCTGATCTCAGTCTGATATGAACTCTGTGGTAAGAATTTATTCAGGTTCAGGTAATAGGGCTGCTCCTGGCAGTAGAACTTCAGCAGGCAGTGGATACATGCTTCCAGAAGCATAGCATTGTAGATGGCATCCAAACCTGTTTCTGGCTTCTGTACCAGCAGATCTTCCCCCGATGGGTGAGGGATGAATCCATGTTGTCGGACACCAGGAAGAAAAGTTGCAGCAGTTCCACATACCAGGGCCTGCTGGAGACTATCAGCATCCTGTTTCCTTAGCTCCACCAGCTCACGGAATGCTATCAGCACTGTCAAACCCCACTGGTACTTACCTCCAGTGGCATTGTACTCCAGGATCTCCTTGAGCTGGGTAGTGGCATCTCCTGTCTCCAGGTGCCCTAACTCATCTTCAGTTAGCACCTTGACAATCTGGGAGAACTGCTGGAGAAAATCCTGCTTTTCTTGGATATAAGCATCTGATTTTTGTTCGCCGTTCATTATGAGAGAGGAGCAAAGTTCTCTGTTCCTGGATGCAGGTTCCTACTCAGTCCCAGCCCTTTATTTTTGTTTTGTTTGTTTGTTTTAACCAACTTTATTCAGCTATCATTTAAATACAATAAGATAAACACATTTTAACTGTATAATTCAGTGATTCCAACAAATATTTTTGGCAGTGGAGTCACTTCCCCATCAAGATACGGAACATTTCCCTCAGCTGAGAAAGTTCCATTATGCCCTATTACAGTCAGAAAAACCCCAGTGTTTAAGCCAGGCAAACACTGATTTGATCCAATTTATAGCAATATAAATTAGTTTTGCCTGTTATAGAACTTATATAAATGCAATCATGCAGGATACACTCTTTGTGACTATCTTTTTCTAAGCATAATTTTCTTTTGGGATTCATTAGTTATTGCTTGTACCAGCGGTTTGTTTCTTTTTTATTGCTTAGTAGCATTCAAATGTATGAATATATCACAATTTTTTTATCCATTCACTTGTTGATGGACATTTTAATTTTGTCCACTTTGGGGCTATCATAAGTAAAATTGCAGCCATTTACTTTTGATATTGTTCATCTGTGTCTAACTTTTTTAATTTTCTTGATCAATACAGCTAAAGTTTTACTGATTTTATTGGTGTTTTCAAAAAAGCTTTTGGCTTCATTTTTCTTTTCTTTCTCTGTTAAGTAAGAGTATTAAATTACATTCAATCTGTTTCATTTTCTCCTCTTTATTTCCTTTTGTCTACTTATTTTGAGTTATTATTTCTTCCCTAAGGTAGAAGCCTAGACCATTGATTCCATTGATTTTGGACTTTTTTCCCTAATATAAACATTTAAAGCTATAAATTTCCTTATAAGTACTGCTTTAACCACATCCCACAAATTTTTCACTTTCATTGACTTCAAAATATTTTAAAATTTTCTTTTTGATTTCATTTTTGGCCCTTGGATAATTTGAAAGTGTTATTTAATTTCCAAATATTTGCCATTTTTCTAGATATTTACCTATTACTGATTTCTAGTTTAATTTTGTTATGGTCAAAGGACATATTTTAGAGTATTTCAGTAGTTTTAAATTTTTTTTTTTTTTTTTTTTTTTTAAAAGATGACCGGTAAGGGGATCTCAACCCTTGGCTTGGTGTTGTCAGCACCACGCTCAGCCAGTGAGCAAACCGGCCATCCCTATATAGGATCCGAACCCGTGGCCTTGGTGTTATCAGCACCGCACTCTACCGAGTGAGCCACGGGCCGGCCTAAAATATTTTGAAACTTGTTTTGTAGCCCAGCATTTTGTCTGTCTTAGTGAACGTTCCATGCACACATGAAAACAATTGGCTGTTGTTGAGTGGAGTGTTTTAGGTCAGCTTATTTGTGTTGTTGAGATGTTCTGTATCCCTCCTGATTTTCTCTCTACTTTGTCTGTTACCAAGAGAGAGAACTCTTGAAATCTCTAAGTTTAGTTGTGGATTTGTCTGTTTCTTCTTCACTTCTGTCAGTTTTTTGCTGCATTTATTCTGAAGCTTTCTTATGGGTGTGTGCACGTTTAGGATTATTGTCTTCTTGATGAGTTGACAATTTTATCGTTATGAAATATCCTCTTTGTCTTTAAGCCTGTTCTATCTGTTATTGATATGGCCACTCTAGCTTGGTATACTTTCACATTCTTTTACTTGTGTATTTGTTTTGTTTTGTTTTCTTTTTGGTGGCTGGCTGGTAACAGAGATTGAATCCTGGACTTTGGTGTTATTAACACCACACTCTAACCAACTGAGCAAACCAGCTAGCCTTACGTTTTTAAAGTGGGTTTCTTGTAAGCAGCATATAGTTAGGTCTTGCTTTTTTATCCAGTTCGACAATCTCTGCCTTTTAATTGGAATTTTAAATCATTTGTACTCAATGTGATTATCAGTATGGTTGGATTTAAGTCAACAATCTTAATCTTGCTATTTATTTCCTATTTGCCACATTTGTTCTCTGTGCCTTCTTTTTCTTGCTTCTTTTTGTATTTATTCAGATGATGTTAGGGTTTCGTTTTTTCTCTACTATTGGCTTTTTGGCTATATCTCTTTATTATTTTAGTTGTTATTCCAAGGTTTGCAATATATATCTTTAATTTCTACAGTCTGCCTTCAAATAATGTTATACTACTTCATGTATAATGAAAGAATCTTTCAAAAATATACTTCCAGTTTCCCCTCCTGTCCTTTGTTTTGTCATATTTCTTACATATACATATATTATAAACACAATACATTTTTTATTATTTTTGCTTTAAATGATCAGCTATCTTTTAAAGGTATTATGAGAAGTCTTTTTATATACCCACGTCATTCCTGTTTCCAATATCTTCCATTCCTTTTGTAGATTCAGATTTCCATCTGGTGTCTTTTTCCTTCTGCTTGAAGGGCTTCCTTTATATTTCTTATAGTGATTATCTGTTGGCAACAAATTCTGTCAGATTTTATTTTTTCTGAATAAATCTTTATTTCACATTGATTTGTGGAAGTTTTTTTCCTCCAATCTATAAAATATTCTAGGTTGACAATTTCTTTTAGCACTTTAAAGACCTCATTGAATTGTTCTCTGGCATGTGTGGTTTCTGATGTGAAGTCTGGTAAATTCTTATTTTGTTCCTCTGTATAATTTCCCTGTTTTCTATGGCCTCTTTTAAGATTTTTCTTTTAATAACTGATTTTCTGCTATTTGGTATATCTAGGCATGGTTTTCTTTGTCTTTATTTCGCTTGTGGTTCATTGAATTCCTTGGAGTTTTGTATAGTTTTCATGAAATTTGGAAAACTTTTGGCCATTGTTTTTTCAAATATTTTGTATCTCTTCTCTCCCTCATTTTGGAGATCTATTTACATATTTTAGACCTGTGATATTGTTCCACAGGTCATTGAGACTTTGTTCATTTTTTTCCCCAGCCTTTTACTCTGTCTTCAAGTTTCAGTAATCTTTTTCTTTTTTTTCCCCTGTGCACTGTCATATCTGTTCATTGCATCTCCTTAATTTATTTGAGGTATTTTATTTTTCATTTCTTGAATTTTCTTTTGGGTCTTTTTATATTTTATTTTCCTTCATTCTGTTCTTGCATTTCTTTAACTACTTGGACATATGATAGCTTTTTAATATCTTTGTATGCTAATTCTATAATTTATCATTTTGGAGTCTGTTTTTATCGACTGATTTTTCACTTGATTGTAAGCCACAGTTTCTTGCTTCTTAGCAGTTGTGTGTGTGTGTGTGTGTGTGTGTGTGTGTGTGTGTCTTCCTTTCATGAGTATTTAGTTTTGTTCTGGTAAGCAGTTTAGTAATTTATCATTAGTTTGGTCATTTGAGGATTGCTTTTAGTTTGTCAGAGCAGGTTTAGATTATCTTTTACTCTGAGGATGGTTAACCCTACTATGAAGGCATGGTCCTTCTAACGTTTCTGCTGAATGCCTTAGGGATCAATGAGGACTCTCCACCCTGGCTGATGAAATATTGAATGATTTGTAGCCCTGCAAGAACTCTGAAACTCCTCAGCTCATAGCTGTCCAGTTGGTACTAGCCTGATCTGGCGGAGTTTCACA
>NW_007734266.1:86079-87789 GCF_000696425.1 Galeopterus variegatus | reverse complement strand
GGAAGTCTATCCCAGAACTTCCAGTCACCTCAGCATCCCTGAATTCCAAAATTTGTCCCCTCAGTTCCTCAACTCAACTAGATGGCCACTTGGAACTCTGCTCTTTGCTCTGTGATTTGGAATGTGCCTTTAGGCAGAAACTGGGGCAGTTCTAAGGTTTACCTTCTTAGTTTTCTTTCTCAATGGGATCACAGGCCCTTGCTGCATAGTCAATGTCTGAAAACATTTGTTTCATATATTTTGTCCAGTTTTCTAGTTTTTAAAGTAAGAGGATAAATTCAGTCTTTGTTCTTCTGTTATGACCTGAAGTTAGAGTCATATTTTTAAATGCATAAAACAAAGTATATAGAAAGGAAAGCAATGATTTTGAAATAATTTAAATAACATTTTCATGACTACGATATAGTGGTATATGTGCTTAATGCATTAAATTATAAAATCTAGTGTGGATTCTAATAATACCTCTAATTCTCTCTGAATTCTAGTATATAGCATTAGCGACTTTCAGATTTTACGTTGTTTTTAGTGTGAAGTAAGGTTCAGATCTTGTATATTACTCTAAGTCTTAAAGGATCCATGTTATATAGTTGAGCAATGTTCATTCTTCCTTCTTGTCAGTGTCGACTGTGAATATGTCTTCTGCTGGTCTGTGAGAACTGAAATTGAAAGGGGCAGTTTGGTTTCTAGACTTAAGTTTGTACTCAAGTGTATTGGGTTCTCTAAGGACAAAATCAACATGGCATATAACTTTTATCTATATAGGATTGTTTTGCTCATTATTTGAGGGATATTAAGCTTTTCAAACTAAATTATGAATAAGTGCTTATACAAGTAAAAATGATCAGTTCTTCCCTGTCCTCCTGTGTTTCTATTTCTAGGTAACTATAACTACCCAATATTGCAGCCATGGAGTCCATGCTTAATAAATTGAAGAGTACTGTTACAAAAGTAACAGCTGATGTCACTAGTGCTGTAATGGGAAATCCCGTCACTAGAGAATTCGATGTTGGTCGACACATTGCCAGTGGTGGCAATGGGCTAGCTTGGAAGATTTTTAATGGCACAAAAAAATCAACAAAACAGGTGAGTTTAAATTTAATGTCCAGTTGAAAAAAACATATGTGCTAAGTAACATAAAGTGCATATATGCATTGTTATGTTAGGAAATGCCAAAAGTTCTTTAATGGATTCTTAAGTTCTCATTTCATCTTATGAAATCATACAAAAACAAATGCTTTTAAATATGTCCTGAATCTCCAATCTCCTGGTTACAGATATACTGTTTGACATACCATATCATCTTGCAATCTAATTTTGCCTGCATAATAAAATAAAGGTCAGTTGAGCAAATTAATCTATTAAATTGTAATATTTAGCAAAGCATATGTTTGGGGACAAAAAATGTCATGTTTCTTAAATATTCTTATCGTATATGTTAGTAAGTTATTGGCAGAATGTTCAGTTAAATTTTTCCAACATTAAGTGTGTCTTATTTAGTGCATTCTTATTTCTTCTTTTATTCTATAGCTGTGTAGAAAATAGACTTCTATAATATTTTTGTGTTTAACCTGATGGTTTTTATCATCAGAAGGAGATGAATTTGTGGTATATATGTAGTAGTGTGTTTTGGGATATATTTATTTTATAGTTATGTTAAAACTAACTCTTCTTTTAGAAGGGTAGTTTGAATAAGTTGCAATTTTTTTTTTT
>NW_007734266.1:84065-85512 GCF_000696425.1 Galeopterus variegatus | reverse complement strand
TTTTTTTTTTTAATTTGGCTTAAGATACCAGCAGATGGTTGTTAGAAATATGATTAGTGTCAAATTTTACTAGCAGCTTTCTGTTGAAATTGTGAAAGAATAAAAAATGTCCAGGTTTACAGTCTCTGTAGAAATATGTTCTTTAAAAAAAACACATACAAATGCTGTTTCCAAAAGTACTTTTACTTCCCTACTAGTGAAATATGGATTGAAAGATGTAAGGGATTTATTACACATAATTCCCAAGGACTACCACAGTCATACAATTGTGGGCATGCATTATTTGTTACTTTTTCCGAAGTCACCTGATTTCTCTGGTAAGTATATTGAGGACCGAATTGGCTTTGGCTTTGGTTATCCTTTTTATTAAATAGGAATCTTGGTCCTGTTACAGATTGCTGGTATGTAGTTTGTACCTGACCTATAAATCTTGTTTTAATTGCCATTTTGAAGCCTTTATTTAGATCCAAAGTTGATCTGCATCTTAAATGCTGATTGATTTAAGTCATTTTTGAATATTGTTTTCTCTTTCACTTCACCAAGAGCTCATCCAAAGAGTAAGTGGTTTCTTGAGTACTTACTGCTTAAAAAACCATTAATGAGGTTATGAAGTTATGTAAATAACCAGCCTTCTCCAACACTAGCACAAATTGCTTCTACAATCAACTATATAAGGGGAAAACAACACCAAATTTACCAAATTATGCATTTTTATTGTGGATATGGTAATATGATGGTGTCTCTGTGCTTAACCAAAAGGGTTCCAGGTATTTATATTGATATCAGTAGTTCATATGCTGAAATCCTCTGATAATGTTGGAGCTTCTATTGCTGCTCATAGAACATGAGAACTAGGCACAAATGATAGAGCCCCATTCTCAACTGCTGACTGACAAAACTGGGTTCTCTTAGGAAACTTTACAACATTTCATTTTTTTCCCAAATTTATTGCTTTGGGGGGAAAGGTGGTTTTGGAATATACCAGTGCTCTCGCGAATATGATTTTGAATTTTCTCTCTTTGCCTCTTTAAAATTGCAGGGGTCAGAACTGAGTATCCTGTCTTTACTACTGATTAATTCCTTAAGGAATAGCTAAAGTCTCTAATCACCTTGACATTAAAGCCTCATTTTAATTTCTCCATTGATTAAAAAGCTTTAATTCTTTTTCAATTGCCTCATTTTTATTAAAAGAGAATCAAACAAAATAGATAATCTAGAGGTGTGCTATCCATTTATGGTAGCTACAGGCACATCTATTTCAATTAATTAAAATTAAATAAAATTAAATTTAATTCCTTAGTTGCAGTAGGCACATTTCAAGTGCTCCATAGCCTCATGTGGCCAGTGCTATCATATTGGAGAATGCAGATATAGAACTTTCTATCGTTACAGAAAGTTGTATTGGAGAGTATTGATCTAGAGATACTGGAAGATAAATAATGAAAAA
>NW_007734266.1:81998-84055 GCF_000696425.1 Galeopterus variegatus | reverse complement strand
GCCTCATTTTTATTAAAAGAGAATCAAACAAAATAGATAATCTAGAGGTGTGCTATCCATTATGGTAGCTACAGGCACATCTATTTCAATTAATTAAAATTAAATAAAATTAAATTTAATTCCTTAGTTGCAGTAGGCACATTCCAAGTGCTCCATAGCCTCATGTGGCCAGTGCTATCATATTGGAGAATGCAGATATAGAACTTTCTATCATTACAGAAAGTTGTATTGGAGAGTATTGATCTAGAGATACTGGAAGATAAATAATGAAAAAGGATACTGTTCTTAGTCCCTTTTTTTTTCTGTAAAGGGGCATTAAGACTGAGGGCATCTTTCTTACCCTCTCAGCCTTTCTTGATCTAGTGTACTGTGTACTTGATTGCAGTTATATTTTATAGTAGCATATATGATCTTTAAATTTGATATTGACTTTGAAGTAAGCAGTGAGTTAGGGACTTTGGGATGGGGGATTTTCATACCAGTTTTAATAGCTAAAGACATGAAAGTGATTTCTTTTGCTACATGATAGTAAAATGTCATGGCATTCAAGCCATTCTATTTAAAATTTTCTTCTTGTTTTCTTTTATTTTTCCGATGGTTTACAGGTTTATTCATTACAAGACAGGATCACAGTTTATTAACAAAGAAGAGCAAAAAATAAAACCAAGTTAGCTTTGATGCAAAAAGATGAGATACAGTAATATAGTAAAGCACCAGAAAGTTTTCATTTAGGTTAATTGTCACTTTATACACTGATTTTGGACTCAGATGCCCAGTAGTTAATTAGGGAGTTAAATGACAGTGCCAGTATTTCTTCTGATTAGATATTTTAAATGATGGACTTTGATGTTTTAACATATGCTGATTTTCAGCCAATCATTAGCAATCTTCCACAAGTGAACATATGTCATTATCCTTAAAGGTATTATGCACTGCATAAAATTAGCAGTGTGAGAGTGCTCTGAGAGAACACAAAAAAATTCTTGTTTTCTTTTTCCACAAACACTTCACTATTTTTTTCATGATTTTCAGAAAAGTACCGTAATGTAATATTGCTTGACAAAAAAAGCCAAAAACCCAACAATGTTTTTGAGTTAAAAGAATCTTTATATAAGTCGGTTTCAAGGTTTACATACCTTTTTAAAAGTTATTTGTATTTTTTTTAGGGTTATTTCAAGTTCACATTAGTACATGGTGAATTATAATTTTCAGATCGTGTACAGTTTTTGACTTTTTAACCTAAAGATTTGAAGGCCCCTGAAAAGGGCAGTAATAGTAGCACCTACAGAGCAGATGAAAAAAAGTAAACATTTATGAAACTTGGGATGCAGCAAGATAAAGAATTAGTGAATAAAATTTACTTGCGTACCTGGTAACTTCTGGTACCTGATTAGACACACATCTCTTAGTATTCTGGCTTTATGCTTCCAGAACCCAATTTCTATTGATTTTTACTGTTTTTGAAGCACATTTGTTCAAGAAATACTTCACAGTGAATAATTTATGAAAGTGGAATAAAGAATTGTCAAGAATCTTCAAAGCAGGTGTACAGTTGGGTTTTTGCAGTTAAATAAAGTTCTTAGTCTAGTTTGTTACTATTATTTGGATACACTTAACCAGATATAAAGTTTGTAAACATGTAGAAGTTTGTAGATCTTTAATTATAGCTTACTGGCATATGAAGCTACTACTTAGGTTAATGTACTAATGGTATGAGCCATTAGTGCACTTGTAAAGTTGTTTAGTTTTCTTTTTGAGTGTTCATTTATCTTTTTGTTTTTTGTTTTTTTGGTAGCTGTCCAGTAAAAAGGGTTGAATCCTGGACCTTGGTGTTATCAATATCACACTCGAACCAGCTGAGCTAACTGGCCAGCCTTTGAGTGTTCATTTAGAAGCAGTTCTTAGTTCCTAAGTATTATTCTTGCTGGAGTCTCAGTAGAGATGCTAAAGACATTTCCAGGTGATATTTAGAGAAAAAAAATTGTGTTGTCTATTTAATTTTTAAATCATAAACATTTTTTTTTTTTTTTTTTTTTTTTTTTTTTTTTTTTTTTTCC
>NW_007734266.1:72967-81329 GCF_000696425.1 Galeopterus variegatus | reverse complement strand
CGCTCAGCCAGCGAGCGGGAGCCGGTCTGTACGTGGGATCCGAACCCTCGGACGGGAGTGCCGCCGCGCTTCTGCGGCGCACTATCCAGTGCGCCACCGGGCCGGCCATAAACATTTTTTTTAAACTTTTTTTTTTTCTTTTTTAAAAGATGAGTGGTAAGAGGATCTTAACCCTTGACTTGGTGTTGTCAGCACCATGCTCTCCCAAGTGAGCTTACCAGCCATCCCTGTATAGGGATCCGAACCCGTGGCCTTGGTGTTCTCAGCACCACACACTCCCAAGTGAGCCACGGGCTGGCCCTAAAATCATAAACATTTTTAAGAACTTATGTACAACATGGAATAGTGCACAAATCAGGAGAGTATAGCTTGATGAATGTTCACAGTGCATACTCTCATGTAGCCAGCATCCACATCAAGAAATAAAACATTACTAATACTCATGTCCTTTCCTAGTTATTACCCTATCCCCCTTCTCTCCATTGGTAACCACTATCCTGTCCTTTAACACCTTAGAGTAATTTCATCTGTTTTTGAACTTTATTTAAATGGAATCATGGTATATACTTGTGTTTGGCTCCTTTTCCTTAACAGTATATCAGTTTTTCTTTCCATTGATTATATATCAATGGAAAGAAAAGTCCCGCTTTGAAATTCTTGTATGTAGCATTGGCTTACATGACACATTATGTAGATATGGAATTGCTAGATTGTAGTGTGTGTGTTTGTACAGAGCCAAACAGTTTTTCCAAAGTGGTTGTACCAATCGTACACTTCATCAGCAGTTACAGTTTCTTCACGTTCCTGCCAACCTTGTTATAGTTAGTCTTTCTAATTTTAGACATTCTGAGCTGAGGATCAGTTTAATTCTTAAAAGTTCAGTGAAGTACTTCCCACTCCCTCCTGAACTTTTAAAATATCTGACAGGTAATTGCAGGTACAGAGTTTATATTGTTGTGTTTCTATTATAGCTTTGTAACTGACGTAGTCTTTATCGACTTTTGTGTTTAGACCTAGAATGGTTATAGGCACGCTTTTCATACATTCAAGGGGCCTTCAAAAAATTCATGGAAGGATTCATATCATTTTTCAATTCAGTTTTTCCAAGAACTGTTTGAATTGCTCTCATATTCTTAAGTTCTTTTTTTAGGAATATTTGAGAGGTATTTCTGAGACAAATGCCATTGATTGGATTTGATAGGCTTTTCTAATGTTTTAATTATACTTTATTTAAACAAGTCATTAAAGATGGTAATTTTTTTGGCCAAACTATATATATAATGAGTGAGAAATGTTTGCTACATAAATACATACACAGATACGTATATACAAATATATATAGTATATCCTTTAAAAATTGGAATACTCTCACCTTATCTGTTAGTTATGAATATTATGACTGTTAAGGCTGCTAATTTGTTTAAATAGTTTGTAATAAAAGAACTACATAAATATAGTTCTGTCTCACTTATATATCTAACTTTTATTTCCTTTCAAGTAAAAGAATAATTCTACAATTTGAAATTCTTTCAGCTGTTCTATATCAAGCTAAAGGATTTATTTTGGGAAAAGATCTTTAAAAAAATATGTATGTGTGTATATGTATGTTTATATATATATAATTTTGCCTGGTCTTTGGCTATTTTAGCATTTATGTATTATTATTAAGCATTTCTATTTATCTTGAAACAAGATTCCACATTGCCAGGTTACTACTCTACTAGATGGGTTTAACTTAACATTTATTAATAGTCTTCTAGTGTCCCACATTTATTCTTGACCTTTTACATCTGCTTTTGCAGTAGACCTTTCCTTTTTTTTTTTTTTTCCTGCTTTTTACATTTTTTCCCACTTTTATTATGAAAAATTTTAAACATACAGGAAACTGGAAAGCTTATGCTCTTTATAGAGCACTCAATTTAATTTTATAAAAACATTTTGCTATGTTAGCTTTATTCTTTTTATTTTTGTTTGTTTTTCAGATAGGGAGGTTTTGGTGTTAATTTGGCTGAAAAGACATATTTGTTGGCCTGGTTTTTTCACCTTGACTGCTTCAGGAGCTTCATAATACCTCCAGTTACTTTCTGTGAGGACAATAAAGATTGACTGATTTTTAAAAAATTGTTATATAGTAACCATTTAATTGTTCATATTTTTTCCACTCTACCAAATATAGGATTGGACATAGTCCCTGTCTCCTCTTTTTTTGGGGGGGCTGGCTGCTATAGGGATGGAACCCTAAACCTTGGTGTTATCAGCACCATGGTCTAAGCAACTGTGAGCTAATTGACCACCTGGACAAAGTCCCTTTCTTACAACAAAATCTGCATTGTGTTATTCACATGCCAGTATTCATGGTTGAGGCTGGCTAATATTGTGTAGACAAAGGCATTATTAAAATATAATAAATAATGAAGTTATAATTAAACATTTTAAAATAAAAATATTGTACAAAGCTGAATATGCTAATCAAGTCATTTAGATCAAAAATGATCATAGACTATCTCTGATAATTTTAAGGAGTATGTTGTTACCTTTCAGTGTTCTTCAAAACCAACTTATTTTTAGCTTAATGTAAACAAAACCTCAGATTTTGTTTTATCATTTTGAAGAAAGAGTAATATCCCCAAATCAGATGAAAAATGAAGAGTATGATGCTTGCAGTCACCATTGGCCAGCTATAAAGGGTCCACAGAATAGAGATTACAGAAAACATCTGTGTTTCAAAAAACGTTTCTGGTAGCTCTGAGGGATAGGTTAGTGGAGGTTGTGATTGCTATTAGGGAATCCTAAACATTATCTTACATAACTTAGACTTTATTACTCAAACTATATTGTTTTCAGCAGAGTTCAATTTTGGAGTAACCAAAGTAGCTATTAAAAATTATAAATTAGTTTAAAATTATAAGTTAATTATAAATTATACACAAATATTACAGCTTTAGAATAATTTCTTAGCCTTTTTTGTTTAATGTTAGGTTATTGAGAAAAAATACTTTTTTAGTGAGCAACTTTCTTTGCCAATGTATTTTAAAGAGTATGCAATGAATAAATAAACAATAGAATGTCAAATATTGCTTATATTTTGTTCTAATAATTTTTGTATTAAAATAAAACCCTCAAATTTTAACTTAGAGTTAACAGTTGTTGAATCTTTAAGTGGAAGATATACTGAATGATTGCACTATTTCATCTTTTCTGTATATCTGAAAATTTTTATAGTGAAAAATGGAAAAAAATTTTGGTTCAAAGTGATAATAAAGAGCTTTCATTAATTGCATATCTTTATTGTTGATCAGTAGGCAATAAATACATGAGTGTCTTCTAGGTTTAAGATACTGCTAGATCCTGTGATGGATACAGACATGTGAGACATCATTTCTTCCTTTAACAAGTTTGTGATATACGAGAGTACTTCAAAAAGTTCGTGGAAAGATGGAATTAAAAGATAATATGAATCTTTCTATGAACTGTTTGAAAACCCCTCAAAGTGACAGGACTTTTACAAAAGTGATATATAATAGCAGAGTGGATATCATAGCAAAAGAGTAAAAGAAAAACATAAATTAAAAATTAAATTATGATATATTCTGATGAAAGGTTTTGAAGTAGAAGATAAGAGTTTTATTTTAGGAAGTCAGTATAAGGCCTGAAGTGTTAAGAGCACAACTTTGTCGAAGGTGGTTAATTTTAATTAACTGATAGAGAAAATATATACATAAATATATGTTTTTTTTGCGGCTGGCTGGTAAGGCAATCAAAACCCTTGACCTTGGTGTAACCAGCACCGTGCTCTTACCAAGAGAAAATATTTTTAAGATAGTCGATAACCTATTCTGACCTGTGTAGGAATCAGTCATCTTTGACCTAAAACAATAGATAAAAACTCTGAGAAAGAGTTTTGTGTTGTTTCTTTTTCTTTATGAACTATCCTTAAGAGTAGTGAAATTGTAAGAGCTCAATAGCCATTTCATGTGATCTTTTTCTTTTTTAAGGCTTAAAACAACTTGAAAAAATAAACACATTTAAATTAGATGCATTTGTAAAATGTGTTATAGCAGAACACTTGCTAAAATAAGGTTGTGCACATGAATGGTGAGATAGGAACTTGAAGTTCTAGGTCATTTGTTTTTAGTTCAAATTAATATTACATAAAACTCTTATCTCCTGATTGTCCTGTGTCTCATAATGATCAAAAGGGCTAAGATTATGTGTTTATGTATGAGTGTTATTTAAAGCTGTCACTAAGTTTGAGTGATTCCTTTCCTGAAGGTATGTTTCATTTTACATGGGTGCTCCATATTTGCCCTTTGTTATTTCTGGAGAGACAGAATGGCGTATTGGCTAAGAACAAGGCCTTAGAATTAGATTACCTAGGTTTGAATCCTGACTCTTCATCTTCCCCTTTGTGAGATCTTAGGTAAAACATTTATCCTCTCCATATCTCCTCATCTGTGAAGTGAGGATAATAGTAACTTGTCTCATAGGGCTGCTGTGAGGAATGGAATAATCTCTGAAAAGTACTTAGCACAATGCTTGGCACTTAGTAACTATGCAAATATTTTCTACTGTTATCTCTATAAATAGTTAATTTGGGAATTTCTTTATTTGTAAACCTGAAACTTTAGCTTTAGAGTGTATTATAATTTCATTTTTTATCTCATCTCTTTTATGCCTGTGGTCTGAAAGTAACAATGACCAAGGTTTGAGTTCAAAATCAACCTAATAAGTGGCAAGAATGAGATTCCATTTTAGGTTTGTGTGTCTCTAGAAACTGGGCTCTTAACCATGGTTATACTCTTACATGCTGTGTGTTTGTCTCTGTGTGATACAGGAGTGGTACTAAGTTTATATCACATCATTTTGTTTAGCATAACATATTAATGTTCCTTATGAAGTTGATAGGATGTTGAGTCTGTACCTGTGTATTTCATAGATACTTCTTGACATCGGTCTTGAATGTGCAGATCATTGGTCAGATGTGTGTTATTGAATACATGTGTGTCAGCAGAAAACTGTCACCAGTAATAGAAAAACAACAAAGAACAGGTCTTGGGGTTAGTCAGTGGTGTAACAGTGATAGCTAACATTTGCTGAATGTTTATAGTATGTCAGGTATTGTGGTGAGTTTTTTTTTTTTTTTACATTGCTGTGTCATTTACTCTTCAGCGATCCTATGAGGTATTCACACTATTATTTATGCCCATTTTTTTGTTGGGAAAATTTGCCCAAAGATGGTTGGTTTGTTATAGGAAAATTGACTCAAACTCTGTTCTGATCTAATGCCAGTGTCTTGAGTGCTGTGTAAATACACCCTCTGTTATAATAAATGCTGCCTTATTCACAAATACTTAGGGAATGGAGTGTTTGAGTTGAGTTACTAAGTAGTTCCTTTACGTTATCACTTTTCAGGGACTCAATCCTCCAAAATCCTTAACTCATTTATATATGTTTAAGTAGCCTCCAACTTAAAACAAGTTATATTGGAGAAATTTTTTGGCTTGGAATTTTGCAGTGAATCTCTATGAGATGATTAGGTTGCAAGGATAATTTGTGAAAACAGTAATCCTAATGTAGCAAAAATGAAAAAGCAGAGGAAAATAATTAGAAGAGAAAAACAATAAAATGGGAAGATACTGTCTTGAATATTGATAGTTGAGTAGGTTTAATTAGAGGCTTTTGAAAGAGACTTCTACAGAAATTCTGAGTCATTCAAAATCTTTCAAAGAATTTTAGTATTCTTTGGTAATTTTTCTTCCAGTTTTGTTTTGTTTTTTTTTTTTTTTGGATTAGACATGTCGCCTATCAATAGGACTATTTTTTGACTAGTTTATTAAGATGGGGTAATTAGATGAAAACTTTTTCGCTTGGGTAACTGAGAGAGAATGAAAGAAAAAAGATGGTAAAGAGGATGTGTGCTTGTAATGATGGTATAAAATAAGCTGTGGATGATTTCAAAGAGAGGTGATGGGAGAGCAGCTTCCGGTACTAGTAACAATTCCCAGTTATTGCCCATAACAGGACGGCACTTAATAACTGTGCAGATGGCTTAGATATATACTCTTAGTTGTATGCCACCTAACAGGTATGAGAGTATAGATTATTCATATGTAAAAGATACTTACAAGGTAGGTTTTTGTATGAACAAGCACTCGCTGAAACGTGTAATTTTCCTTTTAAAAAGCATTTCAAGACTTTGTAGTATACTCCAGGGTTGTTACCATGAATAGCATTTTGAATTTTTAAACATTTTAGCTTTTGTTTGGATTCTGGTTAAATAAGGATTACCTTGTAGGGGACAACACATTACTCCCAGTTTATGTGTCCCTCTGATACCAGAATTCAAGTGGAGATTTCCCTATATTTTCTTTAGATGAGGACTCTGAGTCTCATACCTTTAAAAATATTTAGATTTACTAATCATTAGGAAGCTACCTTTTTGCTATCAGAAAAGTATTACAATGGTGCTAAAGTTTCCATGGCATTTGTTTTTATTTATTTCTATTTGTAGACTGTTGTGATACTCAAATATAATTTTATTACCTTTATATATTTCTCGACTAATATTAGTTACAAAATTCTTTTATTAGGAAGTGGCTGTTTTTGTCTTTGATAAAAAGCTGATTGACAAGTATCAAAAATTTGAAAAGGATCAAATCATTGATTCTCTAAAACGAGGAGTTCAACAGTTAACTCGGCTAAGACACCCTCGACTTCTTACTGTCCAGCATCCTTTAGAAGAATCCAGGTAAAATTTTATTTAAAGGAGACTTTCTGAACAAATATTTTAACTTCATATTTGAAATCTATTTTAAACATTGTCAGTGAAAATTCTTATAAACTAAATGTTAAGTTCTTGTGGATTAGTTATTTCCCTAAAATTTGTTTGCATTGTCTATATACTCCAGTATGTCTTTGTCTTAAATAATAATAAAAACTTTATTCACATTTGCCTTCAGTCTGCATTTAGGTGAGTATACTATACTCAGCACTGCAGTAGTCAAAATGCAAGACGCAAGAGAAGTATGGAGTGCAGTCCCTGCCTGAAAAGTAGCTGTCCTTGCTAGTTTGCTAGACTTTCTTGTCTCCTTTTCATTGATTCGGTATTTTGGGGCCAGATTTTGTGTGTGCTGAGTACTATTCTAGACATTTAACCTTCGACTATGACCAGCTTGTCAGCCCTCAGTTACTTTACCATCTATTTTTCTCAAGGATGAGCTTGGGAAATGTTGCAGAGAATGACAAGATGGTACATTTTTGTAATCTTAACTGGGTCCTCAAGCCTGTGGTGCTTTTAATATTCCTAGCTTTATAAGCCTTTTCCACATTACTCATAACCCCAGATTTCTTTCTTTCTTCCCTTCCTCCTTAGCAGACTGCATTCTCCTGTCTTAATTCAGAAGATCTTAATCAAATGGTTTGCCATTTATGCTCTGTGGCCCTTAGGATTTTAAGGATAGAGAAGAGCAGGTAGGTAGAGGACACACAGCTGGCAGGATTCCAGGCTTCCCATCTCCCTTCAACCAGGATAGTTTTGCTTTTATCTATTTTATGTGTTGGATTTCTGTGAAGTTCTTAGTTTGGAATCTTCAGCAATCCACTCTCTACCCTCACCCCCCAACAGGCAAGAGATCCTTTCTTTCAATCCAAAAGAAAAAAGGCAAACATTTACCATGTAAAAAACTATGCTAAGTGCTTACATTGTTCAATTCACTTAATTCTCAGAATTATATAGGAGACTAGAAGATCAGAGACTGTATTGTTTGAAGTGGCAGAGCTGGGATTCATTCCATCACTCTGATTCCTGAGCCCATGTTTTTTTTTTACTGTACCATGCTGTGCCTACCCAGAAATATGCTCATATGTCTCTTATGATAAAAATGTTTTTATTACCCTTCTTTTCATGGATGAACCCAGAAAGCTATAGTTGCTGTCTCTTATGTAACATTTACAGTTGTGAATCCTGTATCCCAAAGTGGCCTAAGTTTTTTTGTTGTTGTTTAGTTTTGTTTTGTTTTTGCCACACTTGTCCTGTGCCTTCCTGACTCTGTTTTTGTGCTGTCTCCAATGGAGTGTTTTCTATCAGTCTCTATAGTGTCACCAATCAGAATCTTGCCCATCCTTGTTATTTAACTTGTATCTACATGTCTTATATATTTCTTAATTGCGTTTTAAGTCTCTTGAAGGGAGAAGGACGAATGTGTTATACTTTTCTGTCCTTGCAGCTTCTTTTTTTTTTTCCTTTTTTTTTTGTCTTTTTTCGTGTCCGGCAATGGACCGCAACCCTCAGTGTCGCACCCGCACCGGACCGGGACCGGCAACGGGATCGCAACCCTCGGTGCTGCCCCCCCCCCCCCCCCCC
>NW_007734266.1:32590-72043 GCF_000696425.1 Galeopterus variegatus | reverse complement strand
CGGCGAGGGGGACCCGGTCTGTATGTGGGATCCGACCCCTCGGCGGGAGCGCCACCACCCTCCCAAGCGGTGCACTGTAGCAGTGCGCCACCGGGCCGGCCCCTTGCAGCTTCTTTTATAGTGATTTAAATATTACAGAATAGGAATTTATTGGCAGTCACGAAGAGAGACAATTCAAAGATTTTTTTTTTTTAAAAGATGACTGGTAAGGGGATCTCAACCCTTGGCTTGGTGTTGTCAGCACCACGCTCAGCCAGTGAGCAAACTGGCCATCCCTATATGGGATCCAAACCCGTGGCCTTGGTGTTATCAGCACTGCACTCTACTGAGTGAGCCATGGGCCGGCCTTCAAAGATTACTTTAAGACATCTTATCTTAATTGTTAAGTTATAAAAATTGTAGTAGCGTTGATAGAAATAGGGACACTTTAGGGAAAGAAAAGATAATTTCCAGTTTTTAATGAATTAATAATACCGAGATGACACTGGATTTACCCAAAGGAAATGTACTGCAAAAAGAGTAATTCGGATGAAAGTTTGGAGTTGATGATTTATATAGGGGTGAATAACAGAGGCAGTAATGAGCTTTTCAAGATCATGAGTAAAAAGAGCAGAGTACTGAGGAAAGAACCTTGAAATGTAGGGGAAAGAAGAGTCAGGGAAAGATACAGGAGGAATCATTGTCTTCTGGCAGGAGAAAAATTGGCAGCATGTCATGGAAATCAAAGAAGGGGGAGAAGGATGCACTAGTGCTAGGGAACACAGAATAATAAGGACTGAGAAGAATCCATTATATTTGACTAGTGAGAGGCTGGTAGTGGCATTTAATAATTTCAGTAGGATGGCATTTGGGAAACTAGAAAATAGATACAGAGGAGCCCAGCAGAGAAGACATGGGTCAATTCCCATAGGAGGAACTCAAAGGAGGATGATTGAGGAATCAGTAATATACTGAGGTATAGTTTAGGACAAATGGGGTCATTTATTTTAGATGAACTATACGTCTTTATGAAGTAGACAGTGGCTAATAGGTAAGCAAGATAAAGGGGGCCGTGGAGCAAGGAGTGAAATAAGAGGGCTATGAATGAATGTTCTTTTTTTTTTTTGTCAACTGATCAGTACAGGAGTCTGAACTCTTGACCTTGACCTTGGTGTTATAACACCATGCTTATAACATGTATAACAACACTAAGAACAACACTAAGAGAGTAAAAGAAACCTATAATGATTTTTACAGGATTAAAGGTTTACTGAGAAAAGGATAGTAAAGACAACAGTTTATTGTTGAGGTAGATGGGGGAAAGAAAGGAATCAAGTATAATCAGGACTGAATTTGTTGAATAAAGACACTAGGAAGCTAAGTTTGGTGGAGATAGTAAAAGGATAAGAGTAAAATGGCTGCTAAATAGCTGTGGTTGTGGGAGGGGAGGTGGTCCTTGAGAGGATATAGCCTGTCTGGTATGTGACTGTTTGTAGTGATAATGGAAATGAATATTCATGAAAGATCATAAGGCCTTAGAGCTTGAAGCATAATTATAGTGATGTTGATGTGACCAAGGATGAATTTTGGGTCAAGACAGAGGAAAAAAATAAGAGTTGCTAAAATAAATGAGGCCTGGGAGTTGTAGGAAATGGTGGAAAAGACCTTAAGAGTATTTGAACAGTTTTCCTCCAGTATAGTTCAACAAGAGAATGCTTAGTGTCCCCTGTGTTAAATGAATCTACTGCTGGGAGTAAAGGACAAGATAGAGTCCTTGATGATGACTGAGCAGGCAGTACAATATGACCTTTTATCTCATTCAACCTAAGCAACTCTGTCTTTATCTCTTATATGTAGTGAGCTTCTGCATGTGCTTTCATTTGAAAAATGAGTTCAAGGCAGCGAAAACGTTATTCAGCTATTGTGGACAGATGAAACAGCAAAGGGCATGTCTACCATTAAACAAATACTATCCAGGCACAGAAGCTTGGTATATAGCCTTGTTACTGCACTACCTTGTAGATCTTTATTGCCAGAGCCTAAAGCCCAAGGCCTAAAATGTTTGGGCTTGAGCCTCAGATGTTTGTAATTATGATAGCCAGTAGTAAGCATATATTGAGCTTACATTTTAGACATTTTGCTGTGTATTTTACATGATTGTCTTATTTGATCTTCACAGTAACCCTTCAAGATGGGTCTGTTATCACCATTTTACAAATGGGCAAGTGAGGCTCAGAGTGGTGGGGTCCATTGTCACCAAGGCAGGGAATAAGTATGCTGGAACTTGAGGTCAGGTATCTGCCTTCAAAGCCTGAACTCTTGTTCATTATTTTATAAGGCTATTGAATGTCAATATCTAACAGTTTCTAAACTTGTAAATTTTCTTATACATCAAAGAGTAATAATTTTAAAAATTTAAAAACTGTGACACCTTTCTAAATGATATAAAATAGATTTAAAGCAAAGCTGCTTTGATTGAAGTGGGAACAGGGGACCTGGAGCTATGCCCTGTCCTTCTCTGCCTGACTCCTCTTGCTCCAGAGGCGTCTGTAGGAAATTTGCAGGTTCCTTTGAGTATATTCTGAAAATTACAGCCTTATAAATAAGGATAATATTTTAGATGTAACAATATATTGAATTAGTTCATTGGTTTTCCATAAAGAATATCAATCATTTGAAAAATCACAGTTGAAATCATGTTTATTTTTCTGACTCTTTAAGTTTTAAAAAATATCACAACTCTCACAACACTTTAAAGCCTGAGTGACTTATCCAGTGTAATTCATATACAGTAGTCCCTCCTTATCCTTGGGATATATGTCCCTAGCGGATGCATGAAAATCTGGACAGTAGGGAACCCAGTATATACTATATTTTTTCCTATATATACATACCTGTGAAAAATTTAATGTATAAATCAGGCATAGCAAGAGATTAACAACAATAATTAATTATAAAATAGAACAATTATAATGATGTACTGTAACAAAAGTTAAGTGGAAGTGGTCTCTTCGCTCTTAAAATATCTTATACGTACTCACCCATTTTCAGACCCTGATTGACAATGGGTAACTGAATCTGCAGATAAGGGGGGCTATTGTACAAAGCCTCCTTACTTTGTTGGTAAGTGTATTATATTTATGCTAAAATTAACAAATCTAAAATTTACCTTCTTCTTGATAGTTTAATAGACCCTCTAATATTTTATGTATATTTGATTTTGATAATGTGTAAAAAAAAAATAGTAAATAACTCTTTCTTTTTTAAAACAGGGATTGCTTGGCATTTTGTACGGAACCAGTTTTTGCTAGTTTAGCCAATGTTCTTGGTAATTGGGAAAACCTACCTTCCCCTATATCTCCAGACATTAAGGATTATAAACTTTACGATGTAGAAACCAAATACGGTTTGCTTCAGGTATGTATTTTTATTCAACAGGTAAATAGTATTTTTTCCTTTAAAATTGTTTTTGGTTATTTCAAATTTACTAGCTATGTAAACTATGTAAAACTTTAGTTCTTGTCAGCAACTTAAAAATTATTTTTATGTCTTAGAATTTTTTTCTGCAGTTTATTAGGTTTAAGTTATATTTTAAATATATGAAACTGATAACATTGGTAACCTTTGGGGTAGGGCACTAATTGACTGGTAAATGGGGTGGGTTCTTTGTGATTCTTTTGAATTTTAAACCATGTAAATGCATTTCATAAACAAAACATTAAATTGAAATAAAAAATAAAGTATTTAATAAAGGTAAAAAATTACATCTTTAAGGACATTATTTAGTAAATATCAAGAGGTATTGTTAGCCTTTCATAAATGCCCACTTTTTCAGATTTTCCTTTCACTGCTTACCAAAATAATATCTTCAGCTCCATAGAGTAAATTTAAATTTATACAGTAGATTCTAAGTTCCTTGGGGACAGAGATCATTTTATTTATAGTTTTTAACAGTTTTATTAAGTTATAATTTGCATGTAATAAACTGCACTTATTCAAAATATACAGTTTATAAGTTTGATGTGTACATACCTGTGAAACTGTCACCACAATTAAGGTAATGCAAATATTCATCACCCCCAAAAGCTTCCTCGTACCCCTTGTAATTCTTCCCTCCTGTTCCTTGCAGTTTCTTTGTCTCTCATCCTAGGAAGTCACTGACCTGCTTTCTATTACTATGAATTAGTTTGCATTTTCTAGAATTTTATAAATGGAATCATGGTACATATTCTTTTTTGGTCTGGCTTCTTTCAGTCAACGTAATTACGTTGAGATCATCTGTATTATACATATCAGTAGTTCATTCTTTTTTTAATTCCTGAATAGCGGCCCATTGTATGGATATACCAGTTTGTTTATTCATTTACCTATTGATGGTCATTTGAGTTGTTTCCATTTTTTAGCTGTAGCAGATAAAGCTACTCTAAACATTCATGTACAAGTTTTTGTATGGACACATGCTTTCATTTCTTTTGGTTAAATAAATACCTGGGAGTAGAATGACTAGATCAGACAGTATCCATATATTTTACTTTTTTAAGAAACTGACAAATTGTTTTCCAAAGTGGTTGTACCATTTTATATTCTCACCAATAACATACGAGAATTACATTTTTAAAATCTTTGCCAAAATTTGGTATGTTTGGACTTTTTAATTTTAGCCATTCTAACAGGTGTGCAGTAATATCTCATTTTGGTTTTAATTTGCATTTCTCTATGAATAATGATATTGAACACCTTTCATATGGTCTTTTCCATCTTAATATTTTTTTTGGTGAAATGTTCATTCAGATATTTTGCCCATTTCTTAAATGGGTTGTCTTCATATTATTGAATTTTGAGGTTTCTATATGTGAGGGTTATTTGAAAGGTTTGTGGAAAAATAGAATTAAAAGATAAAACAAATCTTTTCATGACTTTTTTTTTTTTGGTCCCACGCCCTTTCCATGAACTTTTTTTTTTTTTTTTTTTACCTTTTTGTCTTTTTTACTGACCGGTAACGGGATCGCAACCCTCGGTGTTGCACCCGCACCGCGCTCAGCCAGTGAGTGGGAACCGGTCTCCACATGGGATCCGAACCCTCGGCGGGAGCGCCGCCGCGCTCCCAAGTGGCGTACTCTCCAGTGCGCCACCGGGCCGGCCCTCTGTGAACTTTTTGAAGTACCTTCATATACTGTTGACACAAGTCCATTGTCAGATACATAATTTACAAATATTTTCTCCCAGTCTGTGGCTTATCTTATCATTCTCTTAACTATATTTTTTAAAGAATTGTGGTAAAATACCATCTTAATTATTTTTAAGTATACAGTTCAATCCATGAAGTACATTCACATTGTGCAACCATCACCACCACCCATCTCTACAGCTCTTTTCATCTTGCAAAACTGAAGCTGTACCTATTAAGCAATAACTTGGGATCCGACCCCTCGGCGGGAGCGCCGCCGCGCTCCCAAGTGGCGTACTCTCCAGTGCGCCACCGGGCCGGCCCTCTGTGAACTTTTTGAAGTACCTTCATATACTGTTGACACAAGTCCATTGTCAGATACATAATTTACAAATATTTTCTCCCAGTCTGTGGCTTATCTTATCATTCTCTTAACTATATTTTTTAAAGAATTGTGGTAAAATACCATCTTAATTATTTTTAAGTATACAGTTCAATCCATGAAGTACATTCACATTGTGCAACCATCACCACCACCCATCTCTGCAGCTCTTTTCATCTTGCAAAACTGAAGCTGTACCTATTAAGCAATAACTCCTTATCTCCCCTAAGGCCTCCCCAGTAGCTCCCGGCAACCACCATTCAACTTTCTCTATGAATTTGACTACTCTAGGTACTTTATATAGTGGAATCACACAGTTATTTGTCCTTTTGTGAGTGGCTTATTTCACTTAGCATAATGTCCTCAAGGTTCATTTATGTTGTAGCATGGGTCAGAATTTCCTTCCTTTTTAAGGCTGAATAATATTGTACATATACTACCTGTCAGTGGA
Organism: Galeopterus variegatus; assembly: GCF_000696425.1. Lineage (NCBI taxonomy): Eukaryota > Metazoa > Chordata > Mammalia > Dermoptera > Cynocephalidae > Galeopterus > Galeopterus variegatus. The sequence goes on along the minus strand of NW_007734266.1, from coordinate 66,064 downwards.
CACTTGAATTGCTTCCTTATTTTGGCTATTGTAAATAATGCTGATGTGGGCTGGCCCGGTGGCGCACTGGAGAGTGCGCCGCTTGGGAGCGTGGCGGCGCTCCCGCCGAGGATTCGGATCCCATGTGGAGACCGGTTCCCGCTCACTGGGTGAGCGCGGTGCGGGCACAACACCGAGGGTTGCGATCCCGTTACCGGTCAGTAAAAAAGACAAAAAAAAAAAGGAAAAAAAAAAGTAATGCTGCTGTGAACATGGGTATACAAATATGTATTTGAGAACCTGCTTTTAATTCTTTGGGGTATATACCCAGAAGTGGATTTGCTGGATCATATGATGATTCAATTTTTAATTTTTTGAGGAACCATTGTCCCATAGTGCCCACACCATTTTACATTCCCACCAGTAGTGCACAAGGATTGTAATTTCTTCATATCCTCACCAACACTTGTTTTCTCTTTTTTTAAATGATAGCCATTCTGATGGGTGTGAGGTGATATCTCATTGTGGTTTTGTTTTGCATTTCCCTAATGATTAGTGGCTTTGAACGTCTTTTCGTGTGCTTCGTGGCCATTCGTATATCTTTGGAGAAATGTCTATTCAAGTCTTTTGCCAATATTTTAATTAGGATTTTTTTTGTGTGTGTTGTTGAGTTGTAGGATTTATGTATTCTGGATATTAACCCTATATCAGATATATGATTTTTAAATATTTTCTACCATTCCATTGGTTGCCTTTTCACTCTTTTGATTGTATTCTTTTTTTTTTTTTTTGTCTTTTGTCTTTTTCCGTGTCCGGCAATGGATTGCAACCCTCAGTGTTGCCCCCGTACCGGACCGGGGACCGGCAACGGGACTGCAACCCTCGGTGTTGCTCCCGCGCCTCGCTCAGCCAGTGAGCGGGAACCGGTCTGTATGTGGGATCTGAACCCTCGGGCGGGAGCGCCGCCGCACTTCCCAAGTGGCGCACTTATCCAGTGCGCCACCGGGCCGGCCCTTGATTGTATTCTTTGATGCACAGTTTTTTTATTTTGTTATAGTCTAATTTATGTTATGTTGCTTGTGCTTTTGATTTCATATCCAAGAAGTCATTGCCAAAGCCAGTGTTGTGAAGGTTTCCCCCCCTATGTTTTCTTCTAAGAGTTTTATAGTTTTAGGTCTTAGTTTAGGCCTTTGATCCATTTTGAATTAATTTTTATATATGGGGCAAGGTAAGGGTCCAATTTCATTTTTTTGCAGGTGGATATCCAGTTTTCCTAGCACTATTTATTGAAAATTTTGTCCTTTCCACACTGAATGGTTTTGGCACCTTTGTCAAAAATCATTTGACCATATATACAAGGGTTTACTTCTGGACTCCCGATTCTGTTCTATTTGTCTGTAGATCTGTATTTATGCCAGTACCACACTATTTTGATTACTGTAGCTTTGTAGAAAACATCTGAACTAATTTCCCCAACCATAAAATGCTTCCCAAGATTAACTGAGATAATTACATAAAAATATCTACCAAATTTGTGCCTGAAATATACAGTAATCATAAAATAAGGTTTTTTTTTCCCCTCAAAGTTAAGAAAACTTTTCTAGATTTGAAAAACTTTGTGTATTTTCTAAGTTTTATTTGGGGAATAAGCATTTTTACAAATGTAAATCTTACATGGGTTCAAATGTGTTGGAACTGGAGAAGAACATTCATTCACTTGGAAAATATTATTAAACCCCTAAAACTTGTGTATAGTACTAGTCACTGAGGGGTAAATATTCAGGCAATTAGAAGTAGGAGGTTGCATCTCAGAGTGGTGAAAAATGAAACTGGAAAGAGAGTAAAATGCCTTGATGGTGATAGGAAATAATGAAGAATTTTAAGCCAGGCAAATGACTTGGTCTGATGTGCATTTTAGAGCTGTCATTCTAGAAGAGTGGAATTTTGGGGTAGAGGAAATATATGGGGAAATAATGTACTATAGAGGGTTTGATTTTGGAATCAAATGTGTAAGTTTATAAATGTTTAACCTATTACTTGCATGTAGAAAATAATTAATGATAATTTAAAAAAAAAGTCCTGGTCAAAAATCATAAGAAGTACTAGAGGTACGGGATAAAGTTCGGTAGAGGTAGATGGAGCTAGGTGGACCCTGATGGCTGACTAGAGAGACGAGGGTTGTGAATGGTGTGGAGTCTAATATGATTTCCCACCTTTATTTAGAAGTTAATATACTGTAATTTGAAATAATGCACCACCTGGTACCTAGACGCATTCAGCGACATGCTTAAAGTTGCAAGGCTAGTAAGTGATAAAATGGGGTCAGGAACCCAGATATCTTCTAAGATAGTATTCTACACTCTTTACTATTTACTTACCTTTATGCTGAAAGCTGCAAGCAGGGATTTTTTTAGAGAATTCATTCTCATATTTATTCAAGAAGCAAATATTTATTGGACAGCTATATGTATGGTACAGTTCTGGGTGCCGAAGGTATAGCAGTGAACAAAACAGACAAAAAATCCTGCCTTTTGGAACTTATATTCTCATATAGGAGAACAGACAGTAAAATAAGTAAATATATAGTACATTAGATCATGATAAGTGCTGTGGAGAGAAAAGGGGAGAGAAAAGAGGGATGATTTGTATGGGAGAGAAAGGGAACTTGCACTTTTGAATGGGGTAGTCAGGAAATACCTCACTGAAAAGCGGACATTTGAGTAAAGACCTGGAAAAGGCAAAGCAGCAAGCCATATAGATACCTGGAGAAAGAATGATCTAGGCAGAGAGAACAGCAGTATAAAGTCCCTGATTCAAGATCATGCATGACATGTTCAAGGAATAGTGAAATACCTAGAGTGGCAGAGAGGAGTAAACAAGGAGATGAGTAGTAGGAGGTAAGATCAGAGAGCTAATGGGTGGCTAGGTCCTGTTAGGCCCCAAAAGCCAGAGAAATACTTTGGATTTTATTCTGAGAGAAAGGGAAAGCCTTTCTAGGGTTTTGAGCAGGAAAGTGACATGATCTGGGTTATGTTTTAACAGAAATACTTTAGCTGCTGTATTGATAATTAAACTATGTAGAAGGGCAAGAGCAGAAGCAAAGAGATGAGGTGGGTGGCTGCTACAGTAATACAGGCCATAGATAATGATGGTCCAGGGCAGGGAAGGTGGTAGGAGAAGATCAGATTCTAAGTATATCATTTTGATGGTGGAGGTATCTGGATTTTCTAAAAAATAGAGTACAGGATAACTCAAGAGCAGAAGCAAAGAGATGAGGTGGGTGGCTGCTACAGTAATACAGGCCATAGATAATGATGGTCCAGGGCAGGGAAGGTGGTAGGAGAAGATCAGATTCTAAGTATATCATTTTGATGGTGGAGGTATCTGGATTTTCTAAAAAATAGAGTACAGGATAACTCAAAGGTATTTGTCCTAGGCAACTAGAGAAATGAAGTGGCCATTAACAGATACAGGAAAGACTATACTGCAGGAGAAAAATGGAGAAATGAGGAAGAGAGAATTGAATTCTAGGGTAAGCTCAGTTTTAGCTTCCTCTACGATTGAGATGTTTATAAGACATTCAAGGGGATAGAAGTCAAGAAGACAGTTAGGTAATTAAGTCCGGACTTAGCAGATGTCCAGGCTGGACATACTGGGCTGGAGATATTGTGAATAATCAGCATAAAGGTGATAATTTAAAGTTGTAAGAACACTTGAGAAAGTGAAAGTAGATGGGAAATTGCAGAGGTCCATCACAGACTTGGAGGTTGGGGAGGAACCAGCAAAGTAGACTAAAAAGCAGTAACCAGTGGAGTTTGAGGACAGCCAGGGAGAATGGTGTCCTAGAAGTCAGGGAGGATTAGCTTGCCAAAATCTGTTTCTTTCTGGAAACAGAAATCCAGCCTTCAGTTTTGGTTAACAAATACCATAGTAATTTGAGGCACAAATATAAAACTACCAAATGTTATTCCAGTGTGAGAATAAATGAACATCATTTGAAAACTGAGCACAATACTATTCAGTGAATTTCACCGTGGAGTGAAGGTTTATAAAAATATTAATATTTACTTTATATAACTCAAGAATCAAAAATTCCCTCACTTTTCAAACTCAAGAACTGAATAAATTTGGACAGCAAAGGGTGCTTTTATCTTTTTGTCTGCTTATGTGCATATAGAAAGAAACTTAAATACAAGTGTACTTCAAAAAGGTCATGGAAAGATTTGTATTATGAGACATTTTATTATCATAGTTGAAAGGAGTTTTATTTAATGTAAAAATGTGTTTTCTGTTTACAGGTTTCTGAAGGATTATCATTTTTGCATAGCAGTGTGAAAATGGTTCATGGGAATATTACTCCTGAAAATATAATTTTGAATAAAAGTGGAGCCTGGAAAATAATGGGTTTTGATTTTTGCGTATCATCGACCAATCCTTCTGAACAAGAGGTAATGAAGGTTTTAATCTTCTAATTTTTTAAAGCTGTGGAAATTTGTGATTGTATCTGGGATGGAATGGAGAATTTTTAAGCCTGATAAATGTTTAGTAATAGACTGTGTTGTCTAATGGTATGATTAAAGCTACAGCTTTATAGAAAACTACTAGTGTGTATTGCACCTAAGATTATTCCTCAGCTCATTAATTCTACAGTAGTTAATGTTGCTTGAGAAAAGTATGCTTAATAGACTGTGTTGTCTAATGGTATGATTAAAGCTACAGCTTTATAGAAAACTACTAGTGTATATTGCACCTAAGATTATTCCTCAGCTCATTAATTCTACAGTAGTTAATGTTGCTTGAGAAAAGTATGCCAGAGTTAAGTAACTTTTAGGACTATTGGGTTAAATAGTGTTTTTCTTAGAATGTCGTAACACACATTATGAATCTCTATCAGCGTTTCCCCAACTTACTGGATCATGGAATCTTCTTTAAGGAGGTTAATAACAGTAACAATGATAAAAATAGCTAATATTTATTGAGGCACTTTTCTAAGCACTTTTTGTGTATTTACATATTTAATCCTCACAACAACTCAGCAAGGTATAGGAATAATACAGATGAGTAAGTTAGGCCTGTAGAATAAAATAACCTGCCTAAGTTTAGGTTTGTGGTAAGTGGTAGAGTCAGAATTTGGACCCAGTCTTTCTGCTTTCAAAGCACCTGCTTCTTAGTCATTAGGATACCTGCCTATTCATGCTTAGAGAAGCACTGCATTAGATCAATCATGTTTTGTGTTGATTGGTTCTTTATGGAATAGAAGACCCTTTGTGATATGGCACCTTATGTTATATTTCAGGTTTTTACTATATAGTTGTTAAAGGGACAGTGATTTGACCTAAGATAGATTTGTAATTTAAGCAGACATTTTTAAAGGAATCAGAAATAATTAGTATTAGTTGAATACGTACTATGGGTCAAGCACTGTTCTAGGTCTGACTTCCACACATTTTGTTAGTCCTTACTACATTCCTTTGAACCTCTTAAGTAGGTCATATAGCTAGATAGTAAAAGAACAAGGTTTTAAGCAACAGTCTCTATCTGAGCCCATAAAACTTGAGTGAAGCCTGTGTATCACATAACATGAGCCAGACCCTCACATGTTCATTTTACAGTGATAATTTGTCTTCTGGAAGAGACTCCAATAATCTCAAAGTTATTATCTCTCAGTTTGTTGCATGCACCTTCCAGATTTGGGGATTTGGGAATTTTAGGATTGAAGGTGATGGTGACATTTTTAGTTGCATGACTGAGTACGAATTTAAAGATAGATTACTACTGCTTGATAGTGGTTTACCATAATTTGAAATATTTAATCTGTGTAATCCCTTTTCTGTCTTATTATAGCCCAAGTTTTCTTGTAAAGAATGGGACCCAAATTTACCATCATTATGTCTTCCAAATCCTGAATATTTGGCTCCTGAATACATACTTTCTGTGAGCTGTGAAACAGCCAGTGATATGTATTCTTTAGGAACTGTTATGTATGCTGTATTTAATAAAGGAAAGCCTATATTTGAAGTCAACAAACAAGATATTTACAAGAGTTTCAGTAGGCAGTTGGATCAGGTATTTGCCTATAAATATTTGCTTGCATTAAAAATGTATTAAACGTTTCTTTGGTTTTTTTTCTAAAATGTGTTCAGAAAATTCTCTAAATGAGATGACTATCTCATTTTGTTTGCATAAATCAATTTCATAAAAGTAATTCTATAAATATGAATAATAAGTACTGAAGTTTGTTACTGTAACTTTAATCATGGCATTTACTAGAGTAAATATTGAAATATGGTCTAAAATACTGTGTATTTTATTTTAGGAATAGAAGCAATTTTAGATATTAAAGATAAATATTTTAATTATCTTGTAATAGATTTAGCAATTTGTTTAATCTACAAATATATTGAGTAAATTTTAAAAAGATTTCTTTTTTTTTTTTTAAAGATGACCGGTAAGGGGATCTTAACCTTTGGCTAGGTGTTGTCTGCACCACGCTCTCCCAAGTGAGAGCTAACTGGCCATCCATATATAGGATACAAACCCGTGGCCTTGGTGTTATCAGCACCGCCGTGGGTGAGCCGTGGGGCCGGCCCTAAAAAGATTTCTTAAATAGACTATTAACAATATAAATGCATATCTTTTTGAATGTTTTATATACATATTTAATGCTATCACTCTTTTGAATAGTTGAGTCGTTTAGGATCTAGTTCACTTACAAATATACCTGAAGAAGTTCGTGAACACGTAAAACTACTGTTAAATGTAACTCCAACTGTAAGACCAGATGCAGATCAAATGACAAAGGTGAGTACACACAGATTTCTGCTTTAGGTAGAGGGACAAAAAATGAGTTAAAAGTAGATTAAGTTCTTCTAAAGCAAGATTTAGTCAAATAGAGTCCTCAGGTAACATCTGTGTTCTTGAGGGTATTAAATATTCAACTTCTTTTCATCTTAAATAGCTAAATAATTTACAGATATAATTACTCTGATAGAAAATTAAGATTTCAAGTGAACAGATTCCTAATAGTCACAATTAGGTATACTGACATTCTGGACCCGAGAATTCATGGCCCTCTATTTCACTCTTATAAGCATGGATTTTAATAAATAACTTGTATTCTTTATGCCTTTGTGTTAGTCCGTTTTGTGTTGGTATAACAGAAATACCTGAAACTGGGTAATGTATAAAGAACAGAGGTTTATTTGGCTTACGATTCTGGGACAGCTGCATCTGGCGCAGGCCTCAGGCTGCTTCTACTCATGGCGGAAAGTGGCAGGCAGCCAGTGGCAGGTACAGGCCGTTCACATGGTGAGAGGAAGCAAGAGAGAGAGAGGGGAGGTACAGGGTATGTTAAACAACCAGCTCTCATGGGAACTAATAGAGTGAGAACTCATTCAAGTCCCCCTGCCCCAGAGAGAGCATTAATCCATTCCTGAGGGATCTGCCCCCATGACTCAAACAGCTTCCAGCACTGCCACATTGGGGGTTAGATTTCCACATGAGTTTTGAAGAGGACAACACATCCAAACTCCATCAGCCTTCAAGATATTTTTCTTAAATCTTTAAATATTTTAGAGTTATGTAAAAAAAAAATGTTATTCCCCAGCTAACTCTCAGGTACTGATTTTGAAGATTTGAACTTGAAAAGAAAAATAATTTGTTAATTATTTTCTTATTCTGACTTTTATAATTAGAATTTCTGTTAAAGTGGTCTTTAGTATTTTGGTAAATGTTTCTGAATATTTTTTCACCTTATGTGGTTTCAGATATGAGAAGTACTTTCAACTTCATATTTATCAAAACAATTTATTTTTATATTTTTAGATTCCCTTCTTTGATGATGTTGGTGCAGTAACACTGCAATATTTTGATACCTTATTCCAAAGAGATAATCTTCAGAAATCACAGTTTTTCAAAGGACTGCCAAAGGTTCTACCAAAACTGCCCAAGGTTTGTTGTTGATCAATTTCTTATTATAGTCAGGATTTTAGAATTTAAAAGCTTATTTTGATTTACTATAATAACTCTTCCAAAGAAATAATATGACTTTCGCCTTAAGTAAATGACTATGAAAGGCTACAGACTGAAACCAAAAGTTTAGTGGACCTTTTTTGCATGGTCCAAAATTAAATAAGATAAAAAACAAATTAGAACGATATTACCTAAATGCAAATGCAGCAGTTGGGCATTAAATGTCAGAAGCGAAGTTCATAGTTGTCATTGTGGAGATCACTGCCTCACCAGCAGTTAAGAGAACACTTTTGTATTGATGTTAGCCTTTTCTGTTTCTTTAACTCTCCGTCTCTGACTTACTAAATCATGAGTATAATATAGTCTAAAAAATGATGGTGAATGCTAAAGAGGCACTAGTTGGAAAACTAGTGATTCTTGGTTGCAGAAACATTTCCAGTGTTTAATCTATCAGGTAGTCATTTGGTTATCTGTTTGTCTAGCCTTTTACTTAGATGGTTAGAAAGTAAAGAGGAAGCATAAAATACTGTCCCTGTTCTCAAGGCCCTTAGTGTAAGTGTAAGTAAGGTTAACATGTATGAAACACCAATTAACAATACAGGAAAGTGTTTAGGTTGTGTTGTAGGAATCATAAGTAATGAAGGAATTAAGAGGAGAAACATATCAGTGACAGCTCACTAGGGAAGGTTTCCTTAAGGTAGGGTGACCATATGTCCCCATTAACCCATGACCTTCCCAGTTTATGCCATTTGTCCTGGCATAGTTAGCAATAGTATCCTATTTTACTCTCACAAGTATACCAGTTTCAACCATAGATTATATGGTCACCTTACCTAAAGAGAATAGAGGTTTTAAACTTCAATGTTAATAGTAAAGACCTGAAATAAATTTTAGTTTTATAAAAACATTTTTGCCTTTCAGCGTGTCATTGTGCAGAGAATTTTGCCTTGTTTGACTTCAGAATTTGTAAACCCTGACATGGTACCTTTTGTTTTGCCCAACGTTCTACTCATTGCTGAGGAATGCACCAAAGAAGAATATGTCAAATTAATTCTACCTGAACTTGGCCCTGTATTTAAACAGCAGGAGCCAATCCAGGTATGTTGTAGGTATTTTTGCATATTTATGTACTGATATTCATGATGATGACTATCACTAAAAACAAAAGGAATGAATATATGACTTTTAAAAAATTGAGGTAAGGGGCTGGCCAGTTAGCTCAGTTGGTTGGAGTGTGATGCTGTTAATACCAAGGTCCAGGGTTCCATCACTGTACCAGCCAGCCATCAAAAAATGAAAATAAATAAAAGTAAAAATTGAGGTAAATGTATGAGACTTTCTTTTCTATTAGTTAGGAAGCTATTTTGCATATGTTTGAAGCGAATCATTCCTAAAATTGTACTTGAGCTTTACACATAAATGTCTATGGCTTTCCATAAGTTACTGTCTGAGAAAATAAATGGCAAGGAAATTTTGTATGTGTTATACTGTTCTCATTGACTTTATTGAAAATTATAGGCTTGGGAAAAGAAAACTTATTTTTCTTCTGCACTTCTAAGTACTTCTGTTTTGTCATTCAGGTGTTTAATTTGTAGATGATTTGTGCCAGTTTCTCTTAATTTTATTGCTAATAAATACTTTCACTAGGAGAGGAAAATGCTTACAGCACCATGGAAATAGTTCATATGTGTATTGTAAGTGAAAAAAGTCATCAGTTTTTGATGTAGATTCTATTACAATATTTATTTGCTAGATTCAAGGTAGTGTTGGATTTTTAAAAAATTTTTAGTTATACATATTTGTGGGCTTCAGTATGTTGTTTCAGTACATACATTTATTGTACAATGATTCACTACAGCAAGTGAGGGAGCTGTAGGATTAGAAGCAAGGTTTCCCCCAAATGGTTAAGGTGTCAGGAGGGAACATTGGTGGAGCCACATGTTCCCTAAGCTGTGCGTCAGTCAAGATAGTATTCTGAGTAACCTATAATCTGAATTTTTATTTGTCTCCATTCTTTGGGGTTTTTTGTTTGTTTGTTTGTGTTGGTGGCTGGCTGGTATAAGGGATTGAACCATGGACCTTGGTGTTATCAGCGCCATGCTGCAACCAACTGAGCTAATCAGCTAGGACTTGCATCCATTCTTTGGTATTCTTTTTTCCATTAGTTGTCCAGTTAAAAATTCCTTCTGAAAAATTTTAACTGAGCCTTGGCAAAATTAAGTATTCTGCATGAATGGAAGGGGCAGTTTTTTATTTATAATTTAAAGCCAAATGATAGAATTTACTTCTTAGGGACATCTGACTTTGCTGCCCTCAGGCAGTAGCTTACCCAGTAGCTTTCCAGATAGTTGGTACTGGAGGGTAAATGATGTATTACAGTAGATATGTGAGTTAGGAAGGTAGTCTATATTTAAATGTTTAAACTGAGAGCAGATGTTAAATATTGTGCTTCCAGAAATTTAAAAGACTTGATTTGTATGTTTTTGTCTTCCACGCACTCAGGCTAGCAACATGGTGAGTATCAAAATATGTAACTTATTCTTTTGGAGAAACTTTATATTTTGGCATATATTGAATCTCTTAAATATTCTAGACTTTTAACATTGTTCCTTTTTTCTGGATAGATTTTGTTAATTTTTCTACAAAAAATGGATTTGCTACTAACCAAAACTCCTCCTGATGAGATAAAGAACAGTGTCCTACCAATGGTTTACAGAGCACTGGAAGCTCCTTCTATTCAGATCCAGGTACAGTATTTGATTTGTTTTTCTTTAATGATGATTTTGATTTTTAAAGTAGAAGAAAAAAGTAAAGTACATTTTGGGTTTAAGTCATAAATTATTTTATATAAAACTCAATAGTAAATATATTTTTCTATTGAATTACATTATTGATATACTGTTACTAAAAAGTTTCTACTCCTAAGTTAAGGAATCAGTTGATAAATACCTGTATTATGAAGTAGATTTGTTGCTTTTATGTATCAGAAATGTACTATTATGGAAGAAGGTTTGATTGAGTATAGTTTGGATTATTGTATACCTACTTCTTTCTGCCTCTTTTTGAGTAGATAATTATGAACAAAAATTTCACAGGTGTATGTGCCTTTTTCTTAGGAAAACATTAAGTAGGTATTTCCCATATTCATAATTTTTTTCATGTGTGGTAACTCAATTTTCTGCTTAGAAATGCTATTCCTTCGGGCCGGCCCGGTGGCGCACTGCTATAGTGCGCCGCTTGGGAAGTGCGGTGGCGCTCCCGCCGAGGGTTCGGATCCCACATACAGACCCGGCCGCTCACTGGCTGAGCGAGGGGCGGGAGCAACCCCGAGGGTTGCGATCCCGTGGCCGGTCCCGGTCCGGTACGGGCGCGACACTGAGGGTTGCGATCCGTTGCTGGTCACGAAAAAAGACAAAAAGGAAAAAAAAAAAAAAAAAAAAGAAATGCTATTCCTTCTATAGTAAAGTTAATTTGTACAGCAAATAGATGGAAAAGCAAGAGTAATTTAATATGACCATTCTTAATGCATTATAGTCATGCTTTTGTCACACAACGGCAATTTTAAGACATCATATCCTTTGCCAACTGCTAATTCTGTGATCTTTGCTAGTAAAATTTTGGTTCTATGAGCTATCTGGAAAAACATTTTGAATTGCTATTAAAAGTGTAATTTAGTTTTTTTTTTCACTTTGGAAGATATATATGAGGGTACTTCAAAAAGTTTATGTAAAGATTCATATTAGCTTTTAATTTATTTTTCTGCAAATTTTTTGAGGTACCCTCATACTTATGTTCATAACATCTCACTGCCCAAATAGTTTCATGTTTAAAAGTTTATAGTCTCTTTGCCAGTATAGAAATTCTAATTTAAAATATTAAATTTTAATTTTTAAGTTGTTTACTAAAGGTTTTTACTTGATTTAAACCTGATACTACATATTTAAGGTTACTCTTTTGATTCATTTCAGTCTTTGTCTACAAAGATCTTTGTTTATTTAAGGCTCATAGTTCTGAATGGATACAAACATGTAACCTTCTTACATCTGCCTTTTGGAAGTCTGGGAATAAATTAAAGCAAATAAAATACAAGGGTACTTCAAAATTTTGTGGAAAAATAGAATTGAAGGATAATACAAATCTTTCCATGAACTTTTTGAAGTACCCCTGTACATGTTGGCATTTTAATAACAGATTCTTAGTAGTTAATTTATTTCTATTTGCTGACTATAAATGAATGTCTTTAAGTTTATCTGGTATTGTTAACAGCTCCTTTCCTGATACGTATTTGTACTTCCATTTTCCTCAGTAATCTCTTCTCCTGTGTTTTGCCGCAAGGATCATTCTGTCCTTATAAAGTGTCTGAGATGTACTTTTGCCAGTTAGTTCTTCAAGTCATTTCTTCTTATCTTGTTTAATCTGCCAACCCCCAATCACCCCTTCTTTTTCTCTGTTATCCTCATTCAGAGTTTACACACTTAAGATCATTTATAAGATAGCATCACACTAGTTAACAAGAATGTTTTAACTTTTTTCTGCTTCTATGTATTATGCTTGCTTTAAGTTTCAGAACTTGGAAGTACTTAAAAATAATAAAGGAAATTAAAATTCTCCCTCAGAGATGACCACAGTTAACATTTTCAGATATATCACTCTCGTCTTTTTCCTAAGGCTATAGACAGACACATACACATTTTAAAAACTGGGATTATATAATACTGTCTCATTATATTTTCTTTTCAATATTATTAAACACTAATATATATGTATATATTTTTAAGGCGTTTGTGATATATTCTATTGTATGAAATATGTAAAAGGTAAAAAATCCCTTATTTAAGAGAAGTGTTTTTTCATGACTTGGTGTTTTATTTTCCCTCATTATAAAAACAGCAAAACTTATGTGTCCCTATTTTTAAAAATAAATGAGGACTTCTCTTATCAAGGAAAGAGATTAGGAATGAGAACAGGAAGTTTTGGTGCTGTATGCTAGCTATTATGACCTAGTGTGACTCTGAGTAAGGTCTTCTCAGCCTTTTTACTCATCTGCAAAATCGAAAGTGATTATAACTATTCTTTTTTCAAAGAGTTGTTGAGGGCCGACCCCGTGGCTTACTCGGGAGAGTGCAGCGCTGGGAGTGCTGTGCGGGTTCGGATCCTGTATAGGGATGGCCAGTGTGCTCACTGGCTGAGTGCGGTGTGGGCAACACCAAACCAAGGGTTGTGATCCCCTTACCGGTCACAAAAAACAAAAAAACAGAGAGTTGTTGAAAGGACCAAATGATGTAACATAACGTGAAAATTTCAAACTATATGACAATTGAGCCATGTAAACGCAACAGCTTTTTTAATATCTGAGAGAAAGGATGAAAAGTTATCCCTAAGATTGATCTAATTTATTTTCTTAATAGGAGCTCTGTCTAAACATCATCCCAACCTTTGCAAATCTTATAGACTACCCATCCATGAAAAATGCTTTGATACCAAGAATTAAAAATGCCTGTCTACAAACGTCTTCCCTTGCTGTAAGTAATTGCATATTAAGTTTTCTCTTGCTTTTCAATAATTTAAATCATTTTCTTATTGTTTAATAACCCTTTTATAGTTTGTTCATATATTTTGTCTTGGCTATAGGTAAACTGTATATAGTACTATAAAAGTGAGCTATAGCTTTCTCTGATACATAATTTATAATATTGCATGTCTGACAGTCTTCCCTGTCTTCTAACTTTGAGTGCTTCAGTAGAAAAACTGAGTGATTATTTTTTCTTAATCCTGTACTGCTTTAACTCACAATTTATTTTGCTGTTATTTTAAAAATAATCATGAGAGTTTAACTTGGTATATAAGCCTAAAAAACTTTTTGAATGACTTCCTTTTATAAATTGCCTTTATTTTTAGTCATCTGTCTCTAAATTTCTTATTCCTCACCTACTTGCCTACTTTCAAAAAAAGTAGAGTACAATAAAACAGTAAGTTTTAGTATGAATATAAGTGAAGGAAATAGTTAAACTAAAAAATGTAGACCAAGGGTAGTTGCCTTCTTAGAATACAAAATTTTAACACTAATTTACTTGTTAGTTAAGGAAGGTAGAATAAATAACATAGTTCTCATATCTCATATTGAAAGCAGTAAACATCCCCTACCTTTTTCTAATACTAAATCTAAGAATTTATTACATCGATATTTCTTTATATAAGTAACGTTGAATACTCTCTTCAAATGGCAGCTTTAGAAAAGAGGAAGAAATGTCCTTCTTTGCCCTACCAGTTCTTTATATTGTTTGATAATGGGCATGTTAGTAAATCTGCATTTTATAAAGCTAGTTCTTTGGAGATCCCATACATCTTTATCTGGTGGAATGTGAATTTAAATAAAAATAAACATTAGTAGCTTAATAGAATTATAAACTAAAGCAATTTAAATGACACAATTTTAGCTTATAGCCATCTAATCCATTCTAGTTCGTAGTTTTTGGTAGAAATACTCTGAGGTAGAAAACAACACCAATATAGGAAAAACAAAATCATTATTACTGAAATGAACAGGCATAAAATGAAATGAAGTCAAGAATCTTGAGTTCTTATTCTGGTTTTGTTACTGACTATCCCTGTGGCTTTGGGCAAGTTACTGTACCTCTTTGAGACTCTTTCTTCATTATCATTAAAAGGATTTGAAATGCAGTCCTTTTCTCTAAAATTCTCTAATTTTATGATAGAATTTTCAAAATTAGTGCTAGTAACATACAGCTTAAAATTCAGTTTTCAAAATGCCCTTTCAAAAATCTTATATCCATACTATATTTTATGGCAACATAAATTTATTTTAGCATACGTTTTCTTAAAGTACATGTTCCAGTTCAATTCTGAGAATATATACAGGGATATGTAGAGGTGGGAAGAATGGATACTTAAATGATCTGCATTAATGCCCAGAGATGTTTATGTCTCTTTTTAAGATGCCAAATGACCCGTAAAGGCATGTTGTTTACAAGGAGTTAAAATGAATGTATTTAGAACAGTAACTCTGGAATGGGTTTGCATTTTATATATTACTTTTTAAGTGCATTTTATATAACTTTCAGTGTTCCTACATACCTACACAGTGGCAAACCTATATCTCTGAGGTTTAGAAATTCTAACTAGGAAATTCGTGAAACATGAGTCACGAGTCAGAATTGTATCTTAATACTGTTCCCTGAAAATAAAGAAAAATAAATTCTACACAGAGTTAGGTAGAATGCTCCAAGAGCTATATTTATTCATGACTTACGTGACTATTATTTCATACATCATAAAAGAAAATAAAATTCAACTGGTATTTTCAGTTTCTCTTTAAAAAAAAAAAAAAAAGAAAAGAAAAACCCAACAGTAGAATGCAGCAATTCCTTTTATGAAACTGATTCTGAGTACAAGTTAAGCCTTCAGATATCTTTTTGAATTTATAATATCCTTTGTTTTTGAATTTAGAAAACAGTTGCATATTATTTTTCAGAAATAGAAAATTTTTTTCTGTAGAAATTTGGTGCTTTTTAAACCAACTCAATTATTTTCTGCTTTTTTTAGTTTACCTTTTTATGAAAACTGGAGTTTTATTGATACAGTTGTTACTTAAAAGTATTCTGTCTTAGTAAATTTCAGCGAAAAACAGGGTGTGACATATACATCAAAACAGTCCAGTGAATGTACTGTTTTGATAAGAGCATGTACATGTCAGGTCTTAGTAACTGTATTAAAGATATATTTAGAAATAGAAAACTTTGTAAGACAAGTATGGATACTGTTCACATGTTGTCAAAATATTTACTTTAAGAATGTATTGAACCCAGAATACAGTAAAATACTGGAATCCCAATGAAACTGGTCACTTGGGGAGAAATGTAGTCCTTTTTATAATTCATATATCTCCAAAGGAAAGTTCTTAGTAAACACATACATAGTAAAAGCTTCTCAAATCCTAATCACTTGATTTAAAATGTTACAAAATTGAAGTCATTCCTTATGCTAACTAGTGTCCTGGTGAAGCAATCATAAATTCTTTCTGAAACAAGTCAGAAAAATTAATAAGTAAATGAAATTTTTATATTAATAAAGGATGAGAACTTCCAAACCTACTTTTATTCTTGAGATTTGAACATATATATCTATATGTAGATGAAATTTACACTTAAATATTTTGTTCTAGACTACGAAGACTTGAAATGACTAATACAATTTACCTCTTTTAATAGGTTCGTGTAAATTCATTAGTGTGCTTAGGAAAGATTTTGGAATACTTGGATAAATGGTTTGTACTTGATGATATCCTACCATTCTTACAACAAATTCCATCCAAGGAACCCGCGGTCCTCATGGGAATTTTAGGTAGCTGAAAACTTAATGTCGTTTGATACTACTTTATCATTTTACAGTCATGCAAATACATTTTCCAATCTGTAAAACTATTGTATTCTCCTTTTGTGTATATAGCATTCAGTAATTGAAGAATGATGGGATAAATGCCATAATACAGCTTTTCTCTTTGTGTTAATTTTAGCAAAGCAATAGAACCTTGACATTTACAAAGGAATAAAATATTTGGGGATCCTAGCTTTGCAAATATCATGATAGTGTATATTTTCCCCATAACATAGTACAAAGTAAGAGAGGCAAACAAAACTACTTGAAATGCTGATAGTCTTAGCAGTAATATCGGATGTTTACTTTGTACTCAATTTGTAAGAGACAAAGTATTTTCTCTTCATTATCTTATTTTGTTCTCCCCCAAATCCAATGAGATAGGAACTATTATTTCTGTTTTACAACAAGGAAACTGAGGCTCAGAAAGGTGAAGTAAGTTATTCAAGATCATATAACTGATAAGTGGTAAAGCTGGTTTTTAGTTTAGATACTTTTAAATTCTTAACACGTATGTTTCTCTGCTAAGTTATGTGCTGATGAAGCATACTAGCCTTATAGCATATTCTGTTCTATCAGCATAATTACAAATTACTGTCAAGAAACTTTGAAATTGTTTTTATATTGTTAAAGCTATAAAAGTCAAATCTTGAAATAACAGGGGTCTGCTGTACTAATAAAAATACGTAGCTGTAGAATCACGAAAACATTAAGTTCATTTTTTATGAAATCTGAAGTTCTCTGCTAATTTTTAAGAAATCTATATTACTCATAATCCAGCATGCAAATAATTAAAGTTCATAAAATATACCTAACTCTGTGTTCTTACCAGCTATTACAGTGCCTGGCCTATGAAAGATCTCAGTACATACTAGTGGGAATGATTAGCAAGTATTATTGTGGACCTGTAGGCATAGAACCCTTGGGATATGGTATGAATCTTTCGTGCTTAAAGAAGTTTGTATTCTTGACCAGAAGTTTGTTGTACTAGAAGGAGCCCTGGCTCCAATCCTGGCTCTGTCAGTTCATACGGTGACTTTGAAAAGTTTCTTCATTTACAAAAAGAAGACAAAAATGATATTGTTGTAGGTGTCTTGTGAGAATTCAGTGAAACAAATAAAGGGAAAGTAATGAGTATAGTGCCCCACAAATAAACATTTAGTAGGTGCTCAATGAAAATTGTAAGTCCTGTGTACATTAGTAGAATAGTAGATGGTGTGTTCTAAAGCTTTGGATTGTATACAAAACACTTAGAAAACAAAAGTATTCAGACAGTGAGGAGCAAATGTGCTCAGGTAACCAAATAAGGCTTTGTGGAATAAGTGTAACAAGCAGCGTCTTGAAGGTCAAGTAAATAGGTGAGACAATAGGGAAGGATTATGTGGAGTTTAATTAAATTATTAAGTTTCAAACATGTTGATTTTGATTTTCTGAAGAAGTGAATAAAGGTGTAGGACCTATACTTTCACTATACCTGTACTTACACACTTTGGAATAGATGCCTTAAGTTTGAGTGTAAAGTCTAAAATATATATATTTAGATGTTTCCAGGACAGAGCGATAGTCTGTAACCTTTCTGCTGCACTATAAAAACTGAACCAGGTTCTGAAAAGCTTTTAAATTTATGTTATCATCAATTGTGCTCTTAAACCAAAAGAACACACAATAAATATCATAGTGTTTTAATCTGGATCTATGATAAAGGCTGAAATCTCACTAATTCATATTTTAAAACATTCTTGTTCTAGGCACTGATTGGGAAAAATTTGTCCTACACTGATTATCAAGAGATTTCATGTAGACGTACTGTTTTTGTGATTTCTATTCATTTATGGTGTTAACTTATAAAATTTGTGTCATTCTTTTCTATTAGGTATTTATAAATGTACTTTTACTCATAAGAAGTTGGGAATCACCAAAGAGCAGCTGGCTGGAAAAGTATTGCCTCATCTGATTCCCCTGAGTATTGAAAACAATCTTAATCTTAACCAGGTAGGAGCATTTTTGTGCTTTATTCAATTTACTGTTTTCTTGGCATTAAATATATCAATATGTTCCATATAAAGATTGCTAAAACAAGGAAAAATATGCCACGGAATTAAAGGTAGAAAGTTTATGGGGTGGCAGGATAGATTACTGAAGGCCTAATTGGGAGATAGTGAATGAACAGGATGATGAAAGATATGTAGGATCTGGGACTTCTTTAAATTTTGGTCTGGAGGGTTGACATGAACAAAGAACAAATTCATACAATGTTTTGAGGGAATGTATTCGTTATTTATTGTTACATAATAAATCAAAACAAACTCAGTGGTTTAAAGCAACACTCATTTATTACCTCACAGTTTCTGTGGGTCAGCCAAGCTAGGGCATGGCTTTGTTCAGGGTTTCTTACAGTGCTGCAGTCAAGGATTGGGTGCTCATCTGAAGGATCACCTGGGGAATGAGCTGCTTCTAAGCTCACTTACATGGTTGTTGGCAGGACTGAGTTCCTTTTGAGCTGTTGGACTGAGGGCCTCAGTTCCTAGCTGTCTGTTAGTTGGATGCCACTCTCAGTTTCTCGCTACATGGGCCTCTCCAACATGGCAAGTTGTTTCACCAAAGCCAGCAACAGAGAGTCAGCTAGAAGACTGAAGTTACATTCTCTTGTAATGTAATCAAGGAAGTGATATTCCATTACCTTTGCCATATTCTGTTGCTTAGAAGCAAGTCACAAGTCCCACCCACATCCAAAGATAGGGAATTACATGAGGCATGAATAGCAGAAGGAGGAGATAATTGGAGACCATTTTCAGAGTGTGTCTGCCACACGGAAGGAATTCAATTTGACTGGGTATAATAATGTATAATACAGTAGGGAAATAATGGGAGAAAGATGACACAAGACTAGAATAGGTACCTGTTTGGTTTAGGTATTTTAACTTTTGAGATGTGGTAAATGTTTGAGCAAAGGGGTAATGTATTTAAAGATTGTTAAGGAATTACTTTTCTGCATACCTCTATTGCTGTAGTTATCACAGCTGTATGTACTTATATGTCTGACTCTTTCTGAAGATTATAAACTCCTCAAAGGCTTATTATTATAGCTTATTCTTCATTATAGCCCTAGCAGTTAGTGTAGTGCCAGAAACAAAAATATTTATTGAATTGAAAGACAACTTGAGGTATGGAGTAATGACAAGCTATTTTCTGTTCATAATAGAACTGGGATTTAATGAAATATAACATCAATGACTGAGAGTGTCAAAGATGGATAGGAAGGAAGATTTAGAATTAAGGACTGAGAGTGAATTAAAGCAATGAAAGAAGCAGAAAGCTGGAAGTTAGGCAAGAGAGCTTTTGGCATTGGGGAGACAGCTGAGTGAGCGGAATTTTAGAGGTAGAGAAATTTGTAAAATTAATCAGATCCACCATTTCATTAGAAGTAGTAGGTAAGCCTCTGAAAGTTTGTTTCTAGATTTCAACTTTTGGCTAAGTTTCTTCATATCTTGGATATCAAGGTTGGGGTCAGGATTGGCAAAAACAGTTAATATTGGGGAGGAATAGGATAAATATGCTAAAAAAAAGTCTTCAACTTTTTGTCATTTTTGTTCTTAGTTCTCATATTTAGGGTGTTTTTAAGTATACCCAAATGCTTATTTTGGGATATATAATTCCATTTGAAATGTTCTGTTAGTTTTCTTCAGCTTTATGATTTTTTAGGGCCTGTTTTCATCAAAAGAAATATTTTCTTCTATTTTACAGTAGTTTAGCATGAATACGGTATGCTTTGCTGTTCATTTCATGGTCAGGGTTCCTAATTCAAGACTGCCCTCTTCTGTCAGTTCTGATTTAAAATAATGTATATTATATATTAAGTGAAAAAGTTAAGGCTACTTAGGAAAATACATTTTAGCATTTGATTAAAAAACAGCAAGTATGTTCAGTTTGTGAATTTTTTGAGCTGTGTACTTATATGTATACTTTTCCATTAGTATAGTATACTTCAATAAAAAGTTTTAAAAAGCCTAATCTGCAGAAAGTCAGCGACGAGAAACTGCTAAGGAAATAGGCCTTTTGTCATTTTCATGATAAGACAAAGAAGAAGCTAATGATAGATCTTGTTGAGAGGCAGTGTAATAATGTAGCAGGAAAGAGCATAAGCTTTGGAGACAGACTTAGTTCGAATTCTAACTGCCATGTAAGATATTTAGTATCTCTGAGTAAGTTGCTTTACCTTTTGCTGAGCCTGTTTCTTCATTTGTAAAATAAAAATATTAATAAACCTACTTTTAAGAGTTGTGAGGATTAACTACATCTTCGCACCCAGCATGAAGATGTAGTTGCAAAATTTGGGAAGGAGAGGAAAGCAGTTCCTAGGTTCTTCCTGTAATATATGGTATATGTAATATATGGTGTAAAAATTCAGACAAATTGTTTATGATTATCCTGAAGTATGATAAGAATTATCAGCAGTTAACCAAAGTTTAACTGTAGTTGCAAAATTTGGGAAGGAGAGGAAAGCAGTTCCTAGGTTCTTCCTGTAATATATGGTGTATGTAATATATGGTGTAAAAATTCAGACAAATTGTTTATGATTATCCTGAAGTATGATAAGAATTATCAGCAGTTAACCAAAGTTTAACCAAAGCTTAAATTGCATTAAGACATGGTGTTAGGTATACTTTATGAACTTTAATTATTTGCAGGTTGGATTATGTACATTTAATATTTCTATTAGCTTTTTAGAAAACAAGGTTTATTTTTGCCAATTATGACATGGTTATAACAATCCAAATAAACAGGAATTTTCTATACATTGTTCAATGGATTGTTTCCAGATAGACGCAAATTCAGATGATCAATTTTGGATTATCCTAGGAAAATCAATATATAATTGTTGGGGGTGAACTTACATAAGTCTCCTGAATAATAGCTCTTAGACAGCTCAGGATATAAAACTTACTGAGACACGTCTTTTGGAACTTAAAAGCCTCATCAACTATCATATGACCACCATACAAAGATATCATAGAAGCTTGCTATGATATGCTGCGTTTAAACTTACTATTCTTGTCATGACATCAGTGCTATGAGTGGATCCTATTCCACTGGTAAAAATGGAGAATATTATGATTAACTCATTGAATTATCTTAATTGATTACATTTGCTGCTAACTTGAAACATTTTAACCATATCAATTTCTTATTGTACCAGTTCAATTCTTTCATTTCCGTCATAAAAGAGATGCTTAATAGATTGGAGTCTGAACATAAGACTAAACTGGAGCAACTTCATATAATGCAAGAACAGCAGAAGTAAGTAGGTTGTAAATGAATTGCACATTGTGTAGGAATGAGATTAAAGTTATCTCATAATTGATCTTCTGGAATATGAGGTAGAAAAATTGCCAGATTTTAATTTGACTGTATATAAAACATTAAAAAATTTTCCAACATGTTAATAAGTTGAATTGAGTTAAAACAGAATGTTATACAAAAGTGTAATATGATATAATCTTAGCATTTTCTCTATATAAAGAAAATTCTGTTTCTGAGAAAATCTCTTGTTAGCATTCGCTGATGGCTAATTGTAAGCTCAGGTTTCCAAACACCAAGAACACTACTTGTAAATATTTTTCAAATGTTTGAACCCATGGTGTTTTGATTTCTCCTTTTCTCTTTTCTCTAATCCCAGAAACATTTATAGAGCATTCATATATAGTACCACAATATCTACCTCTTTTTAGGGAGGATTTTCTAAATTATTTGCAATACACTAGTGTTCAGAGGAAGAAGGCAAAGGCAGAAATTGTTCACTGTACAATTCCAGTTTATTAAAATCAAAGCTCTGCTATATTCTACGCCCCACATGCATTTAGGATACCTGTTAAAGTTTAATCCTGAATCAAAAGACATCTGAAAATCAGTAAAATTGATACCAATCATGATCAAGGTCCCAAACAGAAACTCTTTAGCTTCTGTCCCAGTATAAGATAAAGACTTATGGAAGTAAATGCACATGGTGTAGAAATAGGTGAAATAGCCCTCTGTACGCTCTACGTATTCTGTGGTATATGTGTATGTGATGTTTGATGTATTGACTATATTAACATAGGAATCCTGAAAAACAATTTCTAAAAATGTATTCAGGTAGAAACAAATTTTTAATATCTAGTATTTATACTTGAGGGGAGAAATCAACCTTCCCTTTTTCTTCTTCCTATCTAAATACTACCTATTTTTCAAGGCATAGATCTGGTGTATATTATAGTAATTATAGCATTCATTGTTAGTATCACAGATTCTGAACTTAATCACATTAAGTTCCCTATATCATATCTTGTCCTTCAGTGATATTAAGCTCTTTGACAGTAAGAGCCATGCTTGCGTGGTTTTTCTTGAGTAAATTCTCTAGTAAATCTCAAATGTTTAATTTTAAAAAAGGACTTATATACAAATGCTATTTTTTGAGCAAGTAGACATTAATAGTAGAAAATAATGGAAAAGATTATGACTCTCCTTAAATAATGAAGTCACATTTTATTTAGGTTCTAATACATTCTATGTAGATAAATAGTTTTTGGATGAGTATTTAAAATATGCATTTTTAAAATTGTTTCATCATAATTGAACTCTACTGCAGGTCTTTGGACATAGGAAATCAAATGAATGCTTCTGAGGAGACTAAAGTTACAAATGTTGGGAATCAGGTAACAAAATAATTAATTTTTGTAGAAAGTGCTTGACATTGTGCTTCATTTGGGGAGCTTTTAATCTTTAAGCAATAAAATCACATTTTTATTGAATTCTACTTAAACAGTTGACTTTTTTCTATTTCAGCAGATTGACAAGGTTTTTAACAACATTGGCACAGACCTTCTGACTGGTGGTGAATCGGAAAATAAAGAGGATGGGTTACAGAATAAACATAAAAAAGTGAGTTTCTTTATTGTTCTTTTAGTATTCTTATTAATATTGTAGGGCTTCCTGTAAGCCACAGGTTTTTGTTGTGAGATACTGTTTAACATCTCAAGAAGAAACATTCTGTACTTATCTTTATGAAATATCTTTATCAATGGAATATGACCTAACCCATGTTGAGAATAAACATGCTAAAGATTTTTTAGCTTCCTTTACTACTCAGCCTTGTACATGATAACATTTCTAGATTACCTGACTCCTTTGTCCTTTCTCCTGTACTTTGCCAGTCACACCTCATGGTAAATTCCACTGTGTCTATTTTTGCTTCTGTTCCTGTGTTGATGGCTTCCATCATAGATTTATGCTGTCCATTTACCGTGGGCTCTCCCTGATTTTTGCTCTTCAGTATTTTAATTACTCTCCTACTCACTACATTCTCAGCAGTTTGAGTTTCCAACTTTTTCCATTCTTTTTGAGCCCAGCAACTTCACCTCTCTTTCCTTTCATTCCATGGTGACAACTCTAACTTTCCTAGTCCATCAAATTTTTACCTTGACATTTTTGAAGAGTATCGGTCTGTTATTTGGTAGCATGGCCCTAAATTTGTGTTCATCTGATGTTTTCTCAGAATTAGATTAAGATTTGCATTTTTGGCAAGAGTACTGCAGAAGTGATGATGTACCCTTCTTGGTTTATTCTATCAGGGTTCATGATGTTGACATGACTCATTAATTGTGGATCAACAATATTTTAAAGAGGATTTTCAAAATAGATTTGACTTCGTTTCACAAGCAGATAAAAAAATCTGACTTTATTTTTTTCTTCTCTATTTCCTGCTAAAATTTACTCTCTCTGGTTTTGAATAATAAACTATAAAATGATACTTTCCTATTGAAATTTTGGTGAGCATCCAATATAAAAAAATACTTGTCAGTTTTTGACTTCTGCTGAGGCATGCTTCTACTCATTTACCAGATATGAATATCTGTATGTGTAAAGTCAAGGAACTACTGGATATAGTAGTTTAAAAAATTGTAAGAGAACATTTGTGAGTTTATAGTTTAGCAAGGTTGATAAAAGAAAAAAATAAACATCGGGTTTGATGAAGACATTAGCAGAGAAAGAACATGTTTGTTTAGTTTTTCCTTAGCTTTTTGGTGAGTTCCTAAAATATTTTTGGAGTGAGAGAGTTCAAGAAGATCTCCCAGTTTTATAGAATGAAATCACTTAATCATATTCTCATTGTCTGAACAAAGATTCTAACAGATGGTTTTAAAATAATAATTGTTTTCACATTGGAAATATTTTAGCACAGGCCCTGTGAGTTTCTATCTAAAAAATTAAATCTTATGGTAATTCAAAATATAACTTAACTGTGGCAATCACCAACCCAGGGATAATTTGTTTTTCAGTGAAGTAGTTTGTATTGACAAATATACCAAGAAATACTTTACCAAAAAAGTAATCTTTTGTTTTACGAATGGATTTATGAAGTGGCTAGTTGATTTTTTGCTTTATTTTGTTTTAAGGCATCACTTACACTTGAAGAAAAACAAAAATTAGCAAAAGAACAAGAACAAGCACAGAAGTTGAAAAGTCAGCAGCCTCTTAAACCCCAAGTACACACACCTATTGCTCCAGTCAAACAGGTCAGAGTTAATTTCTTTTGCATAATTTCAAGTATACTACTGTTAAGGAACAAGGTAATATAGAACTTAGTCTACTAGTGTTTGTATAAACATGTATTTCAAAGAATATTTTAATACATAGTTTCTAAAAAGTATGGGCATAAAGGATTTTCTAACAATACCTCTATAACCTGCTTAGATGTTTAATGTTTAATGGTGCTTGTTACCAATAAAGAGAGAGCTAGATGAATAGGAAAGGTTCTTAAAAGAGATTAGGTCCCATAGTACTAATTTAGCTGTGTTCACTTTGAAAAGATCAGGAATATTATATTCATGCTCTTATGTGCTTTTGAGCTAAAAGGAATGTTCTATTTTTGGCTTTAAAGTTATTAGGTTTGTAATTTGATTTAGGAAAAGGTACTTGTGACCTGACCAGTGTTTATCTCCTACTTGTTCCAGGTAGTATTCTAGGTGCTGGTGCTATGGCAGTGAATAAAGGCCCTGCTTGGAGAGAGTTTACACTTTTATTGGTTTCAGAAATAACTTTACCTTAAAAGCTCTCTTTAAATTATTTTTTTGATACTTAATCATTAAAATACTTCCTATGTGAAAAAATCTTTGCAGGTCACATGACAAAATCAAGAATATTTTGTAAATACATAAGAATAGAGAAAACACATTTTTGTAAAGTTTTGATGACATTCAAAATATAAAAATAATAGAATATACTAGTGAGAAGAATGCAATTCTATTTTGGGGGACATACGTTTCACTTAATTGGGATTTAGTTAGTATGCCCTGTCTCAAATCGATCACAAATATTCATCTGTAAAAACAATACAAAAATGGGTGGCAGGCTGTATTTGGTCTGCCGGCCATAGTTTGCCGACTTGGTGTAGACTCTTGAGTTTAATTTTAACTTGTCCTGTATAATTTAATCTGTCAAATGTTTACTAATTATAAAGTAATTTGTATTTTTTGGAGATAAAGTAATTCCCTCATATTTTTCAGACTAAGGACTTGACAGACACATTGATGGATAATATGTCATCTTTGACCAGCCTTTCTGTTAGTAACCCTAAACTTTCTGCTTCAAGTACCTTCACTTCTGTTCCTTCCATGGGCATTGGCATGATGTTTTCAACACCAATTGACAATACAAAGAGAAATTTGACAAACGGCCTAAATGCCAACATGGGCTTTCAGACTTCAGGATTCAGCATGCCAGTTAATACAAACCAGAACTTCTTCAGCAGTCCAAGCACATCTGGTATGAACAAGATGACTCTGGGAGCACCTCTTACTTTGCCAAACTTCAGTGCTCCTGCTGTTGTGAAGCAGACCCAGCAAAGATCCACAGATATGTCTGCTCTTAATAATCTCTTTGGCCCTCAGAAACCCAAAGTTAGCATGAACCAATTATCCCAACAGAAACCAAATCAGTGGCTTAATCAGTTTGTACCTCCTCAAGGTTCTCCAGGTCTGGGCAGTTCAGTAATGGGAACACAGATGAACATGGTAGGACAATCTGCCTTTGGTATGCAGGGTAATCCTTTCTTTAACCCACAGAACTTTGCACAACCACCAGCTACTATGACCAATAGCAGTTCAGCTAGCAATGATTTAAAAGATCTTTTTGGGTGAGGTCTCTTGCTTTTGTTTTGAAGGATTACTTCAAATCTGCCTTTGGTATGCAGGGTAATCCTTTCTTTAACCCACAGAACTTTGCACAACCACCAACTACTATGACCAATAGCAGTTCAGCTAGCAATGATTTAAAAGATCTTTTTGGGTGAGGTCTCTTGCTTTTGTTTTGAAGGATTACTTCGGTTTTAATCATGGATAAGCTGATTTACATCTTTGTATAGTCTGCTTGGAGGAACTACTTCTATGGGAAAGTGAATGGTTATGTGACAGAAAATACCTGTTTCCATGCCAGCATAGTAGTTGTATGGACTCCTAACCAGTTGAGTTTTTTAAAGCATTGAGGATTTTTTTTCCTCTTACCAACTCCTCTTCAGGTTTTTAAAGACCCAACCCGTACCAATCTCAAAGAGAAAAAGGACAACTGAGTTATCTTGAATAGCAGAATTTTTTAATCAAATGATTATTTTAGCTTGTAAATCTTGGTGTTATTAAAAAAATTGAGTTGATGGTAATTGCAAGCTCATTTATTAAGTACTATGTGGTACACAGTCTACCTTTACAAGTCATTAGTCTTCATTTTAATATGTGAAAAATCTTGATGCTATATTGATATGTCTGCATTTAGTATGACTGAGTGAGAAAATGTTAAGCATAGAGAAAACGATCAGGTCATTTGCTTTTCCAATCTTAGTTACTTTTCAGATGAACTAATGTTTACTACCAAGAGCCTGAGGAAATACAGCAAAATTTAACTTACCTTGATTTTATTGGTTTAAACTAAAAGCATTATTAATCATTTAAAATGCAAACTAATCATTGTAAATTATATTTTAGCATGGTCTGCCTCAAATAGTGATGTATTTTTCTGCATTTACTTGGATATATTTAGAATTTTTTCCTACTGTATCACAGAAGAGGTATGTATGTACTGATCTATACAGATATTTGACAAAGCACTCTGATATGATTTCCCTGACTCCTGCCTTCATATTTCATTTTGAATTCAAACTTCTGAGGTTGTAGCATATGAATTGCATTTTGAAAAGGAGATTTGTAAGAATTAAACTATATTTAATGAGTAAACTTTTGAGATTTCTGCTGTATTGTTTTAAATGTAATAAACTTTACCTCTCTAAACATGAGCAGTTGTATCTTCTGGCTACCAACAGATTAATTTTCAGCTTGTCATGATAGTCTGACCTCTGGAATTACTGCTACTGAGGTTTAATTCCTTATTTTCTAGGAATTTCAAGAACCCTTTGTCCGAACCTTTTAATGTCCTTATTAGCCATTTTTTAGGAAGGAAAGAATAAATTCCCCTAATAGAAAACATGCTTTACTTTCCAAAACCTTTCTCTGATATTTTTCTTTAATTTACTGATTTTTCAACCACAGAGCCTTATGCTAGAAATGTCATTTGTATTTTTAAAAATTATATTCTACCATGATGGGATAACTTTAAAACTCTTTCAGAGAACTATATGTGTATTATAGCTGCTGCCATATAGTTTGTGGTTTTTAATTACCTGGAACCAGAAATCATTTAAAATAAATTATATGAAGTTTAGTGTGCTGGTACTAAGTTTATTCATTGAATATGAATGTTCATTGAAAAAATATATACATACATGCACATACATATACATACGTACACACTCAATCTATGTATGTAATATACAGTACTTTATTGCAGAATATAATTTGATGACATTATTATTGCAGGCAACATTTAGTTAAGAGGGTACTTTAAAAAATAGAAGTCAGCTTTCACATCAGGGTTGTGTGTGAGCTGTACTTTGTTACATGGTTTTAGAAAAAGGACTGAGGGTATTGCTAAAGAAACTTATCCAAAAAATGAAAAACACTAGGGAGATTAAAATGTTTTTGTGAAAACATTTACAACTTGACCAGATTAGCTGTCTTGTTTGTAACTTAGTGATAATATTTCTTTTGGGAAAAGTTTACATATGGAATGAAATTGCTTTAATATTGCAGGGTTTTTCTTTGTAGCAATTTAGTAGCCACTGTTTATTGGGAAATTGTTTTTTATTTTGTAAAATAACTTAATGTCAGTGTCGAACTCCTAGTTAGAAGGAAAGCTTAATAACAGCTTATATAACTTGAACTACTAAATATGAAAATTGATTATTTGAAAAAATATAATGTGTAATTCTTAGGTAATTTTGTTTTTTTTCATTGAAGTAATGGTGCTACATTTTTACAAAATTGTTCCTATACTTTTTCTCTACTTTCCCAAAGGTATTTTATTTAAGTCATTTCCATTTATTGGACTGTTACCATTGCTTTTTTCTGTTGAGAAATTGCCTCTGAAAAATAGTGCTGTTTTTAGGCTTAAGTGTTTATGTGAATGAAATTGAGTATTGCCAAACTTAAAATTATTTCAGATGTTGAAAGCATTTAAGTCCCTTGTGGTAGAAAATTGGTAGGTTAAAGGGCACCTGTATACAAAAATTACAATGATTCCCTTTCATTTGAATTGGTTCTCTATTCTCCTTACACTAAAGTGTGTGATATATGTAGATGTATAAAAGGAAATGGAAATAGACCGTGTACTTGTCTGGTTTTTGTTTGCTTTTTGTTTTTATTTTATTATGCTTTATAACATTCATTTTAACTGAATAAGTTAAGGAAGTAGTTTTTTTGTTTGTTTGTTTGTTTTTAAACCTGTAAAATACCTCACATGGTTTCTTTTACATATTAAAGGAAAAGGTATATGTGAAAATACCCAATAGCAAGCAGAGAATGCACCAAATAAATTTTAGATGTGATAAAACTTTCCATATTAAGTTGTGGTTTCATACTTTGAGATTTACTGGTCTTGTAATAATTTTAGAACAAATAAGTCTGTAAGAATTCACACTGTATATATAGGATTTTAAGAAATTATGTTGATGGCTTTCAAAGTATAATGGTGACAGTAAGAAACATGTTTTACACTGCAACCAGTATCTAAAATATATACCTGAAACAAAAGTTTCAGGAAATGTCATAAGTGTAGTATAATCTTTTTTTTATTCTGTTAATTTTTTAAAAGTTTGGCTGAGCCCGTGGCGCACTCGGGAGAGTGCGGCACTGGGAGTGCAGCTGCGCTCCCGCCGCCGGTTCGGATCCTATATAGGGATGACCAGTGTGATGCGCTCACTGGCTGAGCGCGGTGCGGCCGGTCACAAAAAGGACCCCCCCCCAAAAAAAAAAGTTGGTTACAGTCCCTAACACAATTTTATGACGTAGTTTGAATAAAACTGAAATAATTCAGCCATATCTCTTCTAGCAGATGTAGAAATGGAGAGCCTGAGGCTTACCTGGCTTATCCCAAGCAGGTCAGGAGCAGAAGCTAGATTTTTTCCTAA
The DNA here is from genome assembly GCF_000696425.1 of Galeopterus variegatus. NCBI lineage: Eukaryota > Metazoa > Chordata > Mammalia > Dermoptera > Cynocephalidae > Galeopterus > Galeopterus variegatus. The sequence continues at coordinate 36,171 of NW_007734266.1, read as the reverse complement.
TCTGCAGTCTAGTGCTCTTTACCACATTGCATTTCTTATTGTATGAATTCTTCTGGAGATGCCTTTGTTGAGACTGAATTATAAAGCAAATATGTATGCAGTACTTATTGGGTACCATAAATATATTTATATTGGAAAAAAATGGCATTGAAGAGGGAGATGACAGAAATATACCTCAAAATCAGCCTCTGGGCTGCTGCTTTGAATTTTGGGTGAGGAGGGCTGGGGCACCTGGTTAGCAGTGCTTGCAGAATGTGTAGCAGAATGAAAGCTTATAAACTTGGGGAGGAAGTAGTGCAGTTGAAAAAGCCATCTCACCTAATTGGAGACTCTATCCAAAGCAGCCACTTGGAGGTTGGGGGGTGGGATTTAACTACCTGGAATACAAGCCACATACGTAATTTAAAATTTTCTAGTAACCCCCATTAAAAACAGGTGTAATTAATTTTAATATATTTAATTTATTCAAAATATCGTTTCTGCATAGAATGGATATTAAGAATTAATGAGATGTTTTACATTTTCTTTTGGTACTTAGTCTTTGAGCTCCAGTGTGTATTTTACACTTAGCATATTTTGATTCAGACTAGTCATATTTCAAGTACTCAGTAGCCACATGTGGCTAGTAGCTACTGTGTTAGATAGTGTGAGTGTACATAGAGGCTGAATAGCCAAAGAAGTGAACTGTGGCAATTATCAACTTACTGTCTCCCAGCTCCAAACCCATCCTTTGCCCTGGTTTGTACTACTGGAACTGGACCTTATCAGCTCCCTCACCAGCTGGCAGAATGTTAGGCTTCATCAGTGGAGGGCCCTGGAGTGAGTGGCACTGCAAAGCAGTAGTAACAAGAAGACATTTCAGGATTCTGGTTCTTTGGTTGATTTTTATCCACCAGAGGAGTCCAGCAGTCCAAGCAGAGGAGCTCCAGCTGTGCCTCAGGTCATGTTCTCCCGACCCTGCTGCCACTGTGAAACAGCTTCAGTGGGCTGCTGCTTTTATTGCAGCTCTGCCACTCTGTGGCCCATGCCCTCTGACAAGTTTCTTCACCACTGGCAGGCTGAATGTTCTGTGGAGAGTGCACGGTTTCCAAAGAAGTCTGACTCTCAGCTTGGAAGTGAGGCGGTAGAAGAGAGCCTCTCTTAGTATTTAGCTCTTTATTTTTTTCATTTTCTTTCAGCCTAGAGATAGTAGCTGATTTTTTTCCCACCTGCTACTTTTATACCCATTAGAGTCCTCTTTTACCCCTTTAAATAGTTAACCAGCTCCTACTAGTTAACAGTTATTATATTGAAATATCCCTGTTCAAATATCTGGTGTGGTTTCTGTCTCCTAACTGTACCCTCACTGATACACCCTGAATCTAATGCTAAACCATTTTCAGATGGGACCATTTGATATACAAGGGTACTTTTAAAAGTTTGTGGAGAAATAGAAGATAACACATATCTTTTCATGAACTTTTTGAAGACCCCCTCCTGTATACTGCTAGCAAAAGCCATGTAGAATTGTATATACATAGCCTATATTAAAACTTTTCTTCCTAAAGTTCTTTTGAAATGAGCCAATAGTGGAAATATAGTTTAGTTACTTTATACCTGTTTGGTGCAGTTCCAATTTTGTCTCCCCCAACCCGTGTACTTTTTGGGTATGTTTCTTTGTGTAGTGGCCTAAGTTGCTAGTAAAACTAGTGTTTGACTTTTATATAAAGGTAAAAGAGACAGACTTTGATGTCTAGAGTTTGAATGTAGGAAATCAACTTTCATGCAGATTTATTCCAAGTCTGTGTCCCTAAACCTGCCAGTTTTTCTAAATGCAATGATGAAACAAAAGTCACATATGAGGCATTTCAGTGGGCACACTAGAAGTATACAGTGCATGGACTTTGGAGCCAGATCAAGGTTTTTTGTTGATGTTTGTTTTTTTAGTTTTAGGCTAAAACTATAGCATCCATGGTCCATGAACATGGGTTGGGGTGCTTTATACGTTTGTTCATGTGTTGGAACAGATTCAAATTGTTTTTAAGAAATCTTGTCTCTAACAGTGGGCACTCTTTAGATCACTTTTGTGAAGAGATGGAAGGGTCTCTTCTGAAGCAGATATCCTCATTAGATTGCTCAAATTTCATAAGGGGATGTCGTTTCTATCTCCAGCTTCAGTGATTATGTGAATCTTCTCTCAATCAGCAATAATACCTAGGCACTTGTCAGAGAGCAACTTTTATCTCTCTGTTGTCCAACATTCAATCTCATTTTTGAGAAATATGTATGGAGGAGGCCAAAAATTGGGTAATCCATTTTTTTTCTCTAGAAATTCTGAATTAAGCCCATTGTTGAGACCTTTGTGCCTAGGTTGCCTTGTTTTGGCCACACATCAAGTTTCCTTTACCACACTTAGTTTCGGATTGTGTTATGAAACATTCTGGTGCCAGCGATCACATTATTTCACTTCAACATGCCATAGCTTCTTTGAGGACCCACAGGAGAAATTTCAGGTTTCAGTTCAGGAGTAAATGTGCTTCTAAGCAACTGGTTTGCCCTTTTGTTTTAAGTCTCTGAATAATGTTACAAAACAGGTATCTAAGAGGTTCAGCCAAATTTGCAGTCCACCTGTAGCAAATGTAAAGGATGTTAATACTATACAGTATTTGATGCTTACCTTCTGACTTTATATGATTTTTTAAATTCTTATTTCTCCTTGGCTCTGATTTCCTTTTTTTTCTTTCCCTTTTAAAAAGTTTTGTATGATGTTTGTAGAAACCCTCAGAATGAGTTAGAGTATAAATAGTGATATGGACTGAGTTTTAAATCTTGTCCTTCACTAACTGACCTGAGCAAGTTTTCCCAGCTATAAAATGAGGATCACACCTTATAGGCTTATTAGATTTAGAGGGGATAAGAGTATGTAAAGCACCTGGCATAGCTCCTGGCACAGGAAGTGCTCAGTAGTCCCACCTTCCTTATGGTGGACATAGATCTCTAAAATAAACTCTGCTTGAATGAAGAACAAATACCTCACCTAGCCATATATGGCTAGCATGATTTGAATACATCTATTCTAAAAAAAATGCTATAGACATAACTCTGAGATTCTTGGGATGCAAGTAGAGATGAAATAAGGCCTTGCTGTCAAGGAGTTTGCACTTTAGTTATAAAGGTAGCTGATTAAGCAGAGAATTACAGAACAGTGTAATATATGTTGTGACATAGATCTCCATAGGAAGTACACCCAGTTTGGTCCAGGTCAGTCAGGAAGCCTTTTTAGAGGAGATAAGGGCCTGAGCTCAGCTGTGCAGAGCTTTTTCAAGTTGCTTTTTATTTTTGTTTTTATTTTATTTTTTTTCTCTTAATTTTATTTTCTCGATATACAATGAGGTCGATTATTGTGGCCCATTACCAAAATCCCCCTCCCTCCTCCCTCTCCCCCCTCCCACCCAACAATGTCCTTTCTGTTTGCTTGTCGTATCAACTTCAAGGAGTTGTAGTTGTTAAGTCTTCCCCCCCGCCCACTGGTTTTTCTTTTTGTGTGTGAATTTATTTATTTTTAGCTCCCACCAATAAGTGAGAACATGTGGTATTTCTTT
>NW_007734266.1:31816-32055 GCF_000696425.1 Galeopterus variegatus | reverse complement strand
TTCCATTGTATAGATATACCACATTTTCCGTATCCACTCATCTGATGATGGACATTTGGGCTGGTTCCAACTCTTGGCTCTTGTAAAGAGTGCTGCGATGAACATTGGGGAACAGGTATACCTTTGACCTGATGATTTCCATTCCTCTGGGTATATTCCCAGCAGTGGGATAGCTGGGTCATATGGTAGATCTATCTGCAATTGTTTGAGGAACCTCCATACCATTTTCCACAGAGGCT
>NW_007734266.1:26580-27755 GCF_000696425.1 Galeopterus variegatus | reverse complement strand
TCTTTGTCTTTGAGTCTTGCCAATTTGACTATAACATGTCTTGGAGAAGACCTTTTTGGGTAGAATAGGTCTGGAGATCATTGAGCTTTCTGGACCTGAAGATCTGTGATTTTTCCTATATCTGGGAATTTTTCTGCCACTATTTTGTTGAATATGTTTTCAATGCAATCTCCTTTTTCTTCCCCTTCTGGGATACCCTTGACCTGGATATTTGAGTGCTTAAGGTTGTCTGATATCTCTCTCAGATTTTCTTCAATGCCTTTGATTCTTTTTTCCTTTTTGTTGTCTGCTTGTGTTATTTCAAACAGCCCATCTTCAAGTTCAGAGGTTCTCTCTTCAACTTCCACAAGCCTGCTGGTTAAACTCTCCATTGTGTTTTTTATTTCCCTGAATAACTTCTTCAGGTTGGCAAGTTTTGCTACATTGTTTTTCAGGGCATTGATTTCCTTGTACATTTCCTCTTTCAGGTCCTGTATACTTTTCCTGGTTTCATCATGATGTCTAGCTGAGTTTTCTTGTATCTCATTCAGTTTCTTTAGAATTATCACTCGAAATTCCTTGTCAGTCATTTCAAGGGCTTCTTGTTCAATAGGATCTAGAACTTGAGATTTATTATCTTTGGGTGGTATACTTTCTTGATTTTTCGTATTTCTGGTGTCTTTTCTTTGATGTTTATTCCTTGTGGCAGGGGGTTTCACAGACCACAGGTTTGATACTATTGCCTGACTAAGATGTTGTTGGGGTTGCCAGTTTGGTATGGCTACCTCAGTGATTACTCAGTTGGACACTAGTGTCAGGAAAATCCAAAATTGACTACCAGGAAGATGGTGGGGTGTTCGCTCTGCTCCCTCCGGTGAGTCTCAGCTTCCGCGTTGCGCTCCTGCATTGAGTTCCCGTGGCAGCCTCCACAGCCAGAGCCGCCCCGGCCACCTCTCGCTGCCCCTGGTGCTCCTGGCTCCTGTTCATGCTGCAGCCTGCTCAGTCTCTCTTTGGCTAGCGTTTCCAGCTTCAGCCGGGGCCGGGGAGATGACAGCCCCCTCCCCGGCAGACACCGCTGTCGCCAGCCCGTGAGGCCCGGGGGCGGGTCTGGGCAGCCTGGCCCGGCGCTGAGGGCAGCAGCTGCCAGGCCGTGCGCTGAGTGGTGGCCACTCCAGGCGGCTTCTTCCCGGGGAGGA
>NW_007734266.1:6395-25706 GCF_000696425.1 Galeopterus variegatus | reverse complement strand
CTCCGCTGCTGCCGCAGCCGCCGGTTCCTCCGCTACTGCTGCTGCTGCTGCTGCCGGTTCCTCCGCTGCTGCTGCTGCCACTTCCATGGGTGGGCGCAGAGTCACGCGGTCACTGACTGCAAGCAGCGGCAGCTCCAGCCTTTCTAGGGGCCCGCTCTGGGGTTGGGCTGGGGCAAGTCGCTATCTTTTCTTCTTTCCAAGTAGGCACTGTGATTTCTTCCAGTCCTGGGGCCCCCGAGTCTTGAGTTTCCACTGCTGCTGCTGCCTTCAGACCGCCATCTTGCCGCCGGAAGTCGTTATTCTGGTCATCAGTTTTGGAGGCCAGGAAGTCCAAAGTCCAGGGAACACAGCTGGTGAAGGCTTTCTTTGGTGATGACTTCAGTGACAGCAGGGTATCACATTGAGAAGATGGTGGAGCAGAGAGAGCCAAGTTGTTTTTTTAAATCGTATCAAATGATTGTGTAAGAATCATATTTTCCCAAATTAAGTTGGACACACTGAGGAGGGGATTAGAGCAGCTAAATTCCAAAGTCCTTTTGAATTCTGAGATTATATGAAAACTTTAACTAAGAGAATTCTGATGAATAACTTTTGATGACCAAGGAAAGGAGGGGATTAGAGCAGCTAAATTCCAAAGTCCTTTTGAATTCTGAGATTATATGAAAACTTGAACTAAGAGAATTCTGATGAATAACTTTTGATGACCAAGGAAAGTGGAATAAATTTTAGCTGCTTAAAACATTTTCTGTTTAGGGCCAGGAATGACAGCAGGCAAGGAGCAAAATAAGTGAGCTATAATGTTATTTTTAGCTAATAATTTTTACTTTGTTGAGTATTTTAGAAATTTAGGAATCTACACTTAGAGCTCAATAAATATATAAAGAATAGATAAATCTATTCTTTTAAAACAGTGGCTGGTTTCAGGGGGAGGAAATGTTTGGCATAAATATATTTATTCTATAAACTACCAGAAGATGTCACTGTCTCTCAAGTAATCATCGATTATGTTAGCCCTTCCCAGCTCTATTTCTTGAACACAAATGGACTGGGGAAAATATTGATAAGAATATTTGGCTTGAATCTACAAATATTGACTCTACAAAAGGATAGGACCCACAAGAAATATTTGTGGTATGTGTGTAATCCATTGTAGGTTTGTTCTGTCTCGATTCTTGCCACCCTAAATATTAATCCTGTTCATTGTTCTATATGTTGAAATTACCTGGACACTGAGGATTTCATCTGCACCTTCAAGAAAATTGAAGGTGGTGAAAGATCCTCCAAAATATTCTCTCTGGTCTTGACATTCTCCAATATTTCAGTTTGCATTATTATGATATTACTGCATTTACTGAATTACAAGATTTTCTAGGATATTTTGGTCTTGGAGACAACCTAAATATCCTTGAATCTTTTAAGTCACCATGCATGGTGTGTAAAGCAAAACTAAAGTGTTTCCACACTGTAATATTTCCCCATTTCCTCACAAAGGGGGACTTCAAACTAAGTCTGAATCAATATATACTCAGTGCACAGGTAGTAATACATGTTAAAGAAAAATAATAATTCCAGCCAAAAAGACTCAAAAATTGATAATTTAGTGTGTTATGTTGGGGGCTGTGGGGAATGGTATCCTCCACCATGAAATAATAATCTGTTATAGGCAACCAGTGGCAGCAAGCCAATGAGATCTTACTTTGTTAGGATTTCTTGTTCCATCTCAAAACATTATTGGTCTTTTCCATGCCTTTGTCTTCAGCAGTAAAGTGATCTGCCCAACCTAGTTCTATATGTAGTTATAAGGCTCAAAGGAGCAGTGAAGACCGAAGTTAAAAGTGGTTCATAAATAAGAGGAAGTCATGTTATGAGTAAATTCTTGACTTCTATGATTAGTGTGAAATACCTAACAGGAATGGTTCTGTGCTGTGTAAAGCCATCATAAATTTCTATATTTTGATTATCTGATCATTTCTTTTAAAATTTCATTAATACATTTAGGGAAAAAATTAATTACATAATATTTAGGCAGTTACAATGATGGACCAAATATAGAACTTGATATGTTTCTAGGGTGTCCATGTATGCAACTTTACGTGAAGGTACTTCAAAAATGAAAAGATTCATATAACCTTTTAATTCTATTTTTCCACAGACTTTCTGAAGTACCCTCATATATGCAAAGTACTACACAGATATGTTTTATTTAATAGTAGTATAAAAATCCTACAATTTAGGAACATAGAGCCAGATTAATTGAACTCCAGTACCTGATTCACAGTGAGCTGAAATTAATGGAACCTACAGTGTTTATTATGGACTGGAAGCAGCATGGTGGAATAATGTGAGTGTTTAAATCCTGGCTCCACCAAAAACTATGTAACTTTGGACGAGTTCTTGAGTGAGCCTCAGTTCCTCATAAGTAAAATGAGGATAATATCTATTTGGTCATTCTGCTTCGTCATATCTGCTTTTTCATTCTACTTTGTGAGAATAACATGAGATCATGAAACTCAAGTCAGAAAGACAGATAAGGAAGCAATTATAACAGCATGGGGTAAAGTTTCCCATTAGCCTCCCCTTAGAAGGATGTCTTATCCAGACTAGGGTGAGTGGTGGCAATTTTAATCCAGGGGTTAGTACATCAGTGTTTTGTGTTAATTTCTCTTCACTCTACTGTCAGTTTGCCCTAATTTCCACTGGAACATTTTAATGGAAGCAAACAACTTAATATGTAATCTTAAAAACCAGCACCCAATTTATTTAAAAAATTTTTCTGGTAGCTAACACAAACTTACATATAGTTAGGCACTCAAAGTTTTTATAGGCATAAAGATTCTGAGCACATCTTTCCTGAGTTGTGCTAAAGGCACTCTTTGCTACCTACAGTAGAATTGTAAGATCACAATATACTGTATACCATGGTGGTATAAGCTCAGAAAATGAGCATTAAGTCCTCATCCTAGCTCTCCAAATTCTATCGGCCGGGTTATCTTGGACAAAATTTGAGTCTTGGTTTCCTTATCTGCTTATTTGTTTGACAGGGTTGGTGTGAGAACAAATGAGATATTTAAAAATGCTTCGTATACAAGTTTGACTATTTGTAAAAGAAGTAATGTCAAATATGGGAGTTAATGAAAAAAATCAAGTTTTACATTTATTTCAGTTAGTACTAATGATAGTTATCAACAATATACAAATTTTAAAGGACTGAGAAAAGTCCTGGATAAAAGAAATTTTTACATTGGTCTCAGGATGTTATGGGGGTTGAGTAGGAGGAGTATGGAGTCAAGGTCGGGGATGGGGTTGGCTGGAAAAACTGCCACAGAGTTTAGGAGAGAAGGAACCGCAAGATGACTAGTTCTCTGTATTACTTTTGTTTCCTTATGAAGTCTCTTATTCAAAAAGGTCAACAATTTGTTCTTAGCTCTGACTGTGGTTGAAATTCTCTACCTAACACTTTGGTTGGATTGAATGAAATTAAATTTTTGAATAAATATTTTCTGGTTGTTTGGGATTTGTTGGTTTCCTTTTTTGTCTGGGGGCGGATTGGACAACTTGACTCATGATCAGCCTATGAACTATGCTTGTTTCACTGTGCAGACTTGAGACCTACCTACCCTTGAACTGGACAGTGTGGCTTGCTGACATGGTGTTTGGTAAAGACAGACTTGGTATTACAGCACTGGGGTTTTAAATAACTGCAGTAGGCAAGATTCTTGATTTGTGAGTAGCAGAAACTATCTTAGCTAAACCAAATAAGGGCAGTTATAAGGATGTTGGTATTTCATGAAACCCAAGGGTAAAAGGATAGCTGAGTCTAGACAGAATGCCATTAGAAACATATATACCTTCACTCTGCTAAAGTTTCAATTTGTTGCATTCCTCTCACACTTTGCCAGACAAGTGTTCTCTGCATCTCTGCTCCATAAATTGAATGCAGCCACCCCAGAGATACATTTCCATTGTCCTGTAAGATTAACTAGCAGTCTTTCCATTCCAAAGTTAAGTTACCAGGAGAATCTGGCATCTGACTGGCTCAGCTTGGTGCACATGCCTACCTTTGGTCCATTCAACAGTGGTCAGGGGGTTGGGAGACATTATAGTACCTATAGGACTTTGGAGGCCTGTCACCATAAAAGGGGAGGGAGGCAGGAAACACTGGAAGTTTCTTGAGAATGGGGAATTGCTGTGATCTAGGCAAGCACTCCTAAAGATGTCTTAGTTAATGGGAAGAGGCTTTTTTAGTATAGGATGATGGGAAGTCATCAAATATATATTAATGGCTGGAATTTTTTCTAACATATATGCAGTCTATATATGTCCAGCCTGGACAAAATCTTTTGTTTCACAGCCCTCAGGGAAATTCCATGCAACATGTAATTTCCCATAACTTCCTCTATCTTTGCTATATTTGATATTTTGAGATGGGAGCACATATTTTAATGCTATTTTGCAGCAATTGAATTATATAGTTCTCAAGATCATCATTCCAGCCTTGTTTTCTGTATGGGCACACCCCCCCAACTCTTATTCTATTTAAGGTTCCCCCAAATGCCATGCTCTGTCATGCATGTCTTTGCTCCCATATTTTTTTCTTTGGTTTGCCTCACTCGTTCTCATCCCTAAAGTTATAATATCATCCCCTCAGCTAGGAAGCCCTCTCCCACTCCCATCTGCAGGCTAAGGTAGGTGCACTTGCTTATACTCCCATAACCCTCTGTTGTGGCACTCTCTCACTGTGATGGACTCATTCATTTTCTAGTTTGTTTCTTCAAGCGCAGTTCAGTCTATATCACCAGTGCCTTAAAAGGGCCTGCCACCTAGTAGGACCTCAAGAAAAGGAATGAATGAATAAATGAATGAAATGAGCCTCAATTCTGTAAAGTCTGGCTTTATATTTTCTAGCCTCCATTATCAACAGCTGTAGTGTAGTTAAGGATACAGGATCTGATGTCAGACTTCCAGGGTCCATATCCCATCTCTGTTCAGTTCCTAGCTGTGTGAACTTGAGCAAGTTTATTTAACCTCTCTGTGCCTCAGTTTTCTCATCTGATAGTATAATGATGATACCTATTTCAGGGTCATTGTAGGGATTAAATGATTTAATGCATGTTAAGTGCTTAAAGTCTGGCACCTAGGAAATGCTTCATAAATCTTATTATTACCAACCATCTAAATCACTACGACAGACACTTTGTAGACTGAAATGTGTTTTTTTTTTTGGTGACTGGATGGTACCAGGGAAAAAGTCTGGCACCTAGGAAATGCTTCATAAATCTTATTATTACCAACCATCTAAATCACTACTACAGACACTTTGTAGACTGAAATGTGTTTTTTTTTTGGTGACTGGATGGTACCAGGGACACATTGACCTTTCTGTTATGGACCCAGGTATGTTTCATGAGCAATATATTCTGCAGGAATGGTTAGTGCTCTCAGCAGTCATTGACTCTTAAGACAGTTTTACTGGGTCTTTGCCAGAGATAAGCAACCTACGCATATTCGGGGTTGAAGAATGGGTTAGGTGCTCCACCAGTCAATGCGTTCTGTAGCAAAAGTCTGTTTATCATATGAGTATTTATTGTGATTGTATTTGCTTTTAATGAATGAGTGAGCTTCTCTGTGCCTCAGTTTTCTCAGCTGATAGTATAATGATGATACCTATTTCAGGGTCATTGTAGGGATTAAATGATTTAATGCATGTTAAGTGCTTAAAGTCTGGCACCTAGGAAATGCTTCATAAATCTTATTATTACCAACCATCTAAATCACTACTACAGACACTTTGTAGACTGAAATGTGTTTTTTTTTTGGTGACTGGATGGTACCAGGGACACATTGACCTTTCTGTTATGGACCCAGGTATGTTTCATGAGCAATATATTCTGCAGGAATGGTTAGTGCTCTCAGCAGTCATTGACTCTTAAGACAGTTTTACTGGGTCTTTGCCAGAGATAAGCAACCTACGCATATTCGGGGTTGAAGAATGGGTTAGGTGCTCCACCAGCCAATGCATTCTGTAGCAAAAGTCTGTTTATCATATGAGTATTTATTGTGATTGTATTTGCTTTTAATGAATGAGTGAGCGACAGACCTCAAAATCATTGTACTAAGTGAAAGAAGCCAGACACAAGTGACCAAATATCGTTTGATTCCATTTATATGAAGTGTCCAGAAAAGGCAAATCTATAGAGACAGAAAGTGGATTAGTGGTTGCCTGGGGCAGGGTAGGTGGTGGAAGATGGAGATTAACAGTGGATATGAGGGATCTTTATAGGGATTATGAAAATGTTCTAAACCTGCTTGATGGTGATGGTTGTACAACTTGGTAAATTTACTAGGAATCATTGCACTGTTCACTTGAAATGACTGAATTGTTTGAAATGCAAAATATGTATCAGTAAAGTGTATGTGAGGTTGTTGGAATGAGCAGGTCTGAAGCCATGCTGGGACCTAAAACTGCATGGGCTGTAGGCAAATTTTAAAAGGACAGTTTCTTGACATGCATTTCTGTGAGTTCCCTCTTTGCCCCATGGTTATTTGATATTTTGAACCTTGGTTATGGGGAAAGATGACATTATTTACATGAATGTAAAGTTGTTTTCCAGTCAGCCTGGACCTGCAGACTTGCCAGAAGGCCAGTTCTATCCAGACCCTGAGATAACAGCAAAGATGGGAGCAGCAGCCAGATGGAGCCTTTGTAAGAATTTGCACCTGGTTCCTTATGTGTCCTCTTCCCTCCTGCTTTTCATTTCCTCCATTCCATTCCCTCAGCCCCTTTTTAAAGAACTCCTCAGAAAATCTGAGTCTTTGAGATGGCTTTAGCCTCGCCATACTCCTTCAGGTTTATTCGAGAGATGGGTGAGCCGAACATCCCTCCTCAGGTCACTGGTATTCCTGAATAAAAGCTGACTTGCATTTTCACCAACATTTGTCTTTTGAGTGCTCTGTTTTTGAAAGGGGGCAAGCAGCCAGACATGTGCCCTCTACCAGGGAGCAAGAGAGGGAGGCGACAAGAGAGGGAAAGGGGGAGGGGGAGGGGAGAGGAAACAGGTTGGAGCCAGGCTGTTTGGATCTGAAACATGGCTGTCTACTTACTAGCCATATGATCTCAGGCCAGTCTGACCTCTCTTTGCCTCAGTTTCCTCTCAGTAAAATTGAGGAAATAAGAAGTTACTAACCACAAAGAAGTGTTGGGAAGATTGTGGTAATATATAAAGAGTGCCTAATACAGAATTTGGACCGTAGAGAGAGCGCCATAGACATTAGCAGAGGATCCAGCTCTGTTTAGTTTTAATTCAGTTCTTGAAGAAGAATTTGGACTGTGGTGTGCAGAGAGAAATGACTGATCGTGTGAAAATGACTCCTGGGGAACCCGAGAGCACATGATGTGTCAGCCACGTGCGGCCCCGGGGGATGGAGCCTGGCAGATGAAGGCTGTTTCTTCTTAGCAGCATCATTTATGGAGGCATCATCCTGCTGCCCATAAATGTGGGAGCAACACATGATAATCCAATTTCAGTCCAACAAGCATTTAGGTCACACTACCTGCTGGGGCAGAGGACAGGTGATTTGGAGGCACAGAGGAGGGACACCTCACCTTGTCTATGTGGCTTTCCAGAGGACACGATGTCTCAGTGCAATTTAAGAATCCCTAGAAGTTACCCAGATGAGGGAGATGAGAGTTCCCTGGTCAGGGGTACATTTTGAGAAAAGCCCAGAGGCAATAGGGAGCTTGCTGAGTTTAGTGAAGGCCGACATAGAGAGGAGGGTGATGAGAAGCAAGGCTTGGGATCTCATGGAGGAGCCTTGGGTGCCACGATAAAGAATTTCATTTATGCTGAGGACAGTGAGGAGCCAGTTGGGTTTTAAGCAGGTTCTGGGACTGACTCACATCGTTTCAATTAGATGATCCCAGTGGCACCTACACACCACACCTTGAGAGAGCTTGCTGGGTTGATCAGAAGCAAATAAATGACCTCCTAGATGTTCACGGCCTGGGTTTGTATTTAGCGTACTCGAGTGCAAGTGCTCCTCCAGGGACCACCTCCACACTAGCGATGCTGAAAAACTGTTTCATGGCTCCCACGAGGGGAATAAAAGCCATGAAGTGGTGGCTGAGAGCCTGTCTGCACGGCCAGACCTCAGAAAAGCGGAGGACTTGTCAATGTTTCATAAACTTCACTCTGGGTGCCTGCTTTGGCTCACAGCCCACTACTAAGCCCGGGCGGGTAGGAGAGGGCAGAAATTGTGCTGGTTACTATAGCATCACCTTGGAAAGGATCCCTCTGTGAGAGCCACAGGGGAATGAGATCAGGGGAGGCAGGCGGGGGATGTGGGGGAAGTGGCAGGAGGGGCTGCAGCCAGGCCGCAGATGCTGCTGCTGGTCTCGGGCTCCTCGTGGGCTGAAGCCCCTGAACTGCTCCAGCTGCAGCCAGGGAGGGAGGGAGGCTGCGCTCAGTCTGAGAGTGGCTGTCTGAGACAGCGGCCGCAGGCTACTGAAGAGCTTGTAGCTCTTCCAAGGGGCCGAATTCCCAGCCAGATACCCCTTAGCCTCTTTTTGGGTGTGGTGGGGGAGAGGAGAGAGTTGTCTCATTTGGGAAGATCTGGGCTGGGTTTTATCTCTTTTTTGATTTTAAGTAGTTACCTGCATGAGAATTTCATCAAAGGAAACAGAGTGGTCCCAACACTGGAAATGAGAAAGGATGACTGTTTCTGAGACTATCTGTTAAGGGCTCAGAGGTGCCCCCATTCAAAATGCCTTTTAAAGCATTTGATACCTTCAAAGAAAAAATTCTGAAACCTGGGAAGGAAGGAGTGAAGAACGCCATTGGAAATTCATTGGGGATTTTACAAAGGTAAAGTTCAAATGCAAACTTCCGGTTTATTTCTGAGTAATCTAATGTTGCCAAAGTGTGAGAGACTTTGCGTCACATTTTTAAAACCACACTTTAATATGTGGGAGGGGTTGGGTCAGATTAAGTGGGTTCTGGACCCTCCTTCCAGCTCCAACAGTCTATGTCTGGAGGAGAAAAAAAAGATGCATGGATAGTATTGAGTTGAATTAGGAAAATACCAAAAACAAGTATTCTGTTTGTACAAAAGGATTTGCACTTACCAGAGATGGTGATATTGCATATGGTATGTTTGGCATTGAATTAGAAAAGATTTAGGGAGATAATATGTCGTGTTAATTCAGTAGTAATGACAAATATAGTTATGTTTGAGCTGGAATAATTTTTGAATTTTTCACTTTATTTTTCCACTATAAATGCAAATGAAATGATTGCCATTTTTTTTAGTTTGTTAAAATATATAAAGTGGTTTCTGACTGTATGGTTTCAAGGAGAAGGATAGTTACACAATAGTTTGAAAAAGGTGACTTAAAAAATCAGTATTTAAAGCAGGAAATCTCATATGATTGCAGTGGGAAAATAACTACTATCATTGGATTAAATGAGATCTTAGTCCAAACCAAAAAATAAATATTTTTTAAAAGTAAAATATATTATGGAATGAGAGTTTGCCATAAATGAGTGAATTGATGTGACATTTTAATTTGTGAATTTTTATAGACATAGTAAACACCTTCTCAGGTTATATAGATGAATTAATAAGTGGTCCTTATGTGCAATGTAAAATGACTCCTTTAACCCCTGATATAAATAAATGTGAAAAATACCCTTAATAAGTTTTTGGTGTGTTTGAATGATTATTTTTAATCCTAGTGAGTGAAAATGCTACCTGGTGTCCCCTTTTAACTTTTCTATGTTATTTAAATTTAAAAACTTTTGCATTTAAAAGTCTATTTCTAGGCAAACTGAGATTCATTTCATTTCTTGCGTTTTGTAATGCACACGCTCCTGTCATTGTATAATTTTCCATTGTATCACTCTTGATGAATTTTCACAATAAGAGGATGGGACCTTATTAATTTAGTAATTAAAAACAAAAAGGCTTCAATCAGACCTACACTCAATTTTCATATATAGATGAAAACATAGCTCAGTGACAGCAGCGTAAACCAACCAAATATAGAAAGTGATTGTGGTAACATTTTTAAAGGAGTGTTTTATCTTTCTGTTGAGTGCTCCCCAGGTAACATCCTGTATAGATGAAAACATAGCTCAGTGACAGCAGCGTAAACCAACCAAATATAGAAAGTGATTGTAGTAACATTTTTAAAGGAGTGTTTTATCTTTCTGTTGAGTGCTCCCCAGGTAACATCCTGTTATGGTGGTGTTCATTTGATTAGAAATGCAAAAGAAGGCACAATGGCTTAATTGGCTTATTCAAGTGATGACAAAGGAATCTGGCAAAGTCAGAAGTAAATAAAAAACATGACTTTAACCCATAATCTCCATTATAATCACCGAAGTCTGCCTTAGTTTATAAAATACTTGACCAAAAAATACTTAGGAGTTTCCAAACTTCAATTAACTGCTTCTTTTTTGGTTTTTTGGCGACTGGCCAATACAGGGATCAAACCCTGGACTTTGGTGGTGTTAGCACCAAGCTCTAATCAACTGAGCTAATCGGCCAGCCCTAATTGCTTTTTTGGAATTTGTCTTTTCATTAGGAGACTTGTTCCTAAGAGCTGGTTTTGCTATGTTCGATTAGATGATCCACATGAAGACCTTTTTGTTTACCAAATTGGTTTACAAGTAGGGATATAACAACATTAGTAATTTCCAACTTGTGCGACCTCGACCAAGTATCATTGAACAGTTTCCTTGAAATTGCATCACAGGGCAATAGAAAATTGGCCAGCACAATGCTAGAGATAGAGATGCACCAAGTAAATGCTAGGTGTTGCTGTCATTGTTATAACTGTAGAATGGCTTTAGAAAAAAAAGCCAAACTTGAACCCCTTCTTTCAGTGATCTCTAGAGAGAAATTATTGGCAGAGGAAGGAAAAAAGACATCACTTGACTAGGGATCCAAATCAATCCTCAGCTCTGGTTGTCTTTGAGTAGAGCTCCAGAATTATTGAGACAGCTCTGCCATGCATTGGGTATTAAAGGCAGTTCCCTAAGATAGTTATATGTAAAGAGACCTGCCCAGAGCCTGGTGTATATTGGGCATTCCACCCTCACCTTATTGATTTTCACATAAAACCAGTTGACAGAATCTAATGAAAAAAAAAAAAAAAAAAAAAAAAAACTACTTTCTGTTTTGTAAGGGAAAGGAGCATGTGGAAGTTACAAACCCCTACTTTCTAACTTAGCAGGCATTGTAAATCATAGATGTTTTATGTTTGGGACTGTGATAGTCATCAAAATGGAATTCTTGAGACGCTTTTTTTTTTTTTTTCCTTTTTGTCTTTTTTCGTGTCCGGCAACGGATCGCAACCCTCAGTGTCGCGCCCGTACCGGACCAGGACCGGCAACGGGATCGCAACCCTCGGTGTTGCGCCTGCACCTCGCTCAGCCAGTGAGCGGCCAGTCTGTATGTGGGATCTGAACCCTCGGCGGGAGTGCTGCCGTGCTCTCAAGGGGCGCACTGTAGCAGTGCACCACCGGGCCGGCCCTTGAGACGCTTTTTAATCAGAGTGTTCCTCATGGTCAGGTGAATGCATAGGAAAGCACCTGAGAGTTCACACATGAGGCTGATTGCAGTCAGGTGTCATTAGCCTTCTTGGAGAACAATCATTGACAAGAGGTAGCTGAACAATTAATCAGCTAAAGGTATAATGATATTTCAGAAGTGTAGGAAGAAACAAGAGGCACTCACTTATAGTCTAGTATTAGACTATACACATGACATAGAAGTCGTTAAACTTGAAAATTAATGTCCAGAAATGGTCATGCAGATTCGTTTAACTTAAATGATAATGTGGTTATCCTCTAATACCTTACATGTGAAAAAAAATAATAATGGCAAACAGTATGTTCCAGACACTGTAAGCTCATTTAATTCTATTAACAGCACCATGCAGAGGGGACTAATATAACTACAAGTTTACAGGAAAAGAAACTAAGGCACAGAGAGGTTGAGTAACTCGCCCAAGGTCATATAACACCAGGCAGAACTGGTGTTACAAGGGCCACTCAGCTCCTGGCTGAGGCTCCCCCAAATCGATAATGAACTCACAGGTTCAACTGCCTGCCCCCAGACAAAAAACAAACAAACAAAAGTCAAATGTTGGTGAAAATGGAAGTCAGCTTTTATTCAGGAATACCAGTGACCTGAGGAGAGATGTTAGGCTGACCCATCTCTCTGTAAACCTGAAGGAGAAAGCCCAGGCCAAATCCATCTCAAAGATACAGGTTTACTGAGGGGGTTTTTAGAGAGCGGGATGAGGGAATGGAACGTGGGAAATGAAAAGCAGGAGGGAGGGGGACGTGAGCAGTGAGGGCTTCATGCAAGGTCTCAGGTGCAAAGTCTTGCTAAGGCTCCAACTGGTCTCTGCTCCCGTCCTTATCTCAGGGTCTGGGTAGTACGTGCTGGTCTACAGCTTCAGGCTGGCTAGAAAACTACATTCATGTAAATAATGGCATCTTGTCCCATAACCAAGGTTCTAAATATCAAATAACTGTGGGAAAAGAGGGAACTCAGAGAAATGCATGCTAAGAAAAACAAAAACAAAAACAAAAAAAAAACCTGTGTTCTTTTCAAAGTCTTTTAGAGCCCATGAAGTTTTAGGTCCCAGTATGGCTTCAGTCCTGCTCACTTCAACACTGGGTTTCAAATGAGATCTATGCCTGTCATTCTTAATCATTACACTATGCTACCTTTCTAATTAAGTGTGTTTCCTCTTCTCATTTGCTCTTTTGAAATTAAGCCACTAGCTGAACATTTATCTGCTTGGGAGAGTGTGGTGCTGATAACATTAAGGTCAAGGGTTCAGATCCCCATAACAGCCAGCTGCCAAAAAAAGAAAGAAAAAAAGAAATTAAACCTCTTACTTAAGCTTAGGGGTTACTTGAACTGCAGTCTATCCAGCAACTTCTGAACCTAATGTCAAGTATGGGCTTTTCTCCTAATCGGTTGTGCTATTGAAGGCTTCCCCCAAGGGAGGCTGAGGGGGAGTCTGGTTTCCTTACATGTATGGGTATCTTTCCTTTAAAGAGTTGGAACCAGTCCCTGCACTGTGGCTGTCCACAGCATTTAGGGCTTATGTTTTAAACATACATACCAGGTGTACAGTTCCTGCTCCATTGTCTAAGGCAGGTATGTTAAAGCATGCTCTGAGATCAGGTGACCCTAAGTTCCACTTGCCACAACATCCTTTCCTTCCCTGCCTGCATGATCTCAGGCAATGTGGCTCCCACCCTTGCAGCCTGGATGATTTATTAAACCAAGCCAGATCACATCTCACCCCTGCTCAAAACCTCCCCACGTTTCCCACCTCACTCAGAGTTAAAGCCAGTGTCCTTGAAATGCCTTTAAGCCCCTACATGATCTGTAGGGGCCTTGAGACGTCTCTTTGACTTCATCTCTGACATTCTTTTTCTGCTTCCTCCCTCTTATTGGAACTCCTGGGACTCACTCCTGTCCAGGCTTTTGCACCAGCTATTCCCTTTGCTTAAATGCTTTTCTCCCAAATAGTCCAATGGCTCATCCCCTCACTTTCTCCAAGTCTCTGCTCCAAGTTTGCCTTCCCGGGGAGGACTTTCCTGGCCATTCCATTTAAAGAAGCAGCTCACCTTCCATTCTCCTCTCATCTACCTCTCTGTCTTTCCCCCTGCTTTGTTTTACTCCATGGTTTTTACTCTACCTCTGTTTTAGGCAGGGCTCCCTAAAAGCAGAGCCTGAGACAGGGATTTGGGGGAGCCTAGAATGTGATTTCTTGAGGAAGAGCTCTTCCTGACCAAAACTGGGAGGGGGGGAGTAAAGCAAGATAGGAAAGGAGAAAGAACCAAGCAAGGATGTGATTTCAGGTAATGCACAGGAGCCAGACCCACAGGGGAGGCTCTGGAACATAAACGGTACCGAGTCGTCCTTTTGAGACAAGTGGGGTCAGCCTTTCGTATCTCTGCATCAGTCAGTCACTGGCTGTGGGCTGCCCCAGCAGGGGTGGGAGGTTTATTTAGAGGCCACTCATTTTCCAGCAGTTCTCCTGAGAAGGAAGCAGTTGTGAGCTGTTAGCAGCTCTGAGAGCAGAAGTGTGTGGCAGCTCCAGAAGAGTGCTGGCCTGATGAAGGGATCTGGGGAGCGTACCACAGTGTCCACGACAGCTCACCCACTGCACTGCTCAGATAGTTGCTTCTCACATGAAGTTCACTCCATCCTTCTACAGCATCTCCAAGATGCTGTGGTCTTTATTCCTGAGGAACCTTCCAGAGAAGGATTAGTAGAACAGACTTCAGCTCCCACCCTCACAACTGTCCCTGCTCTATACTCATCGTCCATTCCCCTCACTTCTGTTGGCTTGTCTGGCAGATTGACCAAGAACTTCAACTTCTGAGGGATCTGAACTCCTGACCGACCAGCTAAGCCCTTCACCACTGCCTAGGAGTCCATGTAGATCCTTATCTTGGAGTGTTTCTCTTTCCGTACAAAATGGGTGACCAGATGGCTGCTCAAAGCGCTACGTATTTGGAGGATGTCCCCTCATCACCATCCTTCAGGGCCACCCCTGAGTGGGGCTGTAGTGAAGCAGCAGCCCATTCTCAACTTGCTATAACATACCAAACTGACCACCTGTGAACCAAGCTCAGTTTTTTCCCCTCCTTTCAATTGTTCGTAGGTGTGAACTGATGGAGAGGCATTGGTGCAACAGTTAAAGGTCATGAGGGAGTCTTGACCCTCTGACATAGGCTTACTTGTGCTCTGTGGCCCTGCTGGTGTTTGATCCTAGATGTCCCACTTCCATCTTATGATGAACATTATGACTTGATAGGTCTGATAGTACCCAGCACATGATAGGCAGTTCTGGCTACATGGTCTGTTGACATTCCATGGTCAGATGCTGCATCTGTACCAGGGCTCAGTAACATTACTTCCATCTTATGATGAACATTATGACTTGATAGGTCTGATAGTACCCAGCACATGATAGGTAGTTCTGGCTACATGGTCTGTTGACATTCCATGGTCAGATGCTGCATCTGTACCAGGGCTCAGTAACATTCCAGGAACTGTGTTTTGCATGTTGTGTATTTCTCTGCTGTAGGTGGCGTGACTTTGTTCCAGAGTCCTAAGGGTATATGCTATATTTCTCCTATTGGGTTTTGCCAGAAATCTTATATGGCATCTTTTCCTACCCAGATTTCTTTAGTACCACGGGTATACATGGCCCTAGTGGCAGGATTGCTCTGCTTTTGGATCTCATTAAAAACTAGCAGCACTTTATGTTATGTAATAAGTGGGTTAGAACAATACTCCCAAGTGTGGAAAATACTTCCTCCAAAACCCAAAGAGGTCTACCAAGCATTGTGCTTCCTTCTTAGTGGTAGGAGGTACAAAGTACAATAACATTTCCTTTGCTTTGGAGTGAATGTTCTGGAATGTTATTAACCACTAGACTCCTATGAACTTTGCCCATGTGCTGTGCCTGAGGATATTTGTAGCAGTTATTTCCCACTCTGTAGAGCACATGTGTTTTGCTGAGACATCCAGAGTACTTGTCACTTCTTGTTCATGAGGTCTAAACAACATGATGTCAATTATTAGACATATCAACGTGATGTTCTGCAGACGTTCCAGAAGGTCTCTCTGAATATATTATGAGAGAGAACAAGACCATGATTATATACTCATTTTTCTATGTCAATGCAAACTTCTTCTGATCCTCCTTCCTAATAGGTATGGAAAGAAAGCACCAGATCAAGAGAGACATGCTATGTGCCTGAGTTGTGTCTGTGGTAGTCCACGGTCATCCACCACGATCCATTAATTTTTCTGTAGGGGGCCAGGCTGATGAACTAAATGGGGATGTAATGGGGACTAAAACCACTGCATCCTTTAAGTCTTGGAAGGTGGAACTAACCTCTGTCATTCTTTATAGTGTAATACTGTTTTTGTTTATCATCTCACCTAGCGATGGCAGTTTCACGGGCTTCCATTTGAACTTTTCTGCTACAGTAGCTTTTATTTTACAAGTAAAACAAAAAAACAATATAAGGGTTTATCCAAATGTTAGTTTTTCTCCATTCCAATTATACATGGGGAAATGACCACTAGGTGGTTCCATGGGCCAATTGAACCCACTGTGAGATGGACCTGGACCAGGATTCCATTTATTACGTGACCTTCACAAGCCCCACTCTAACAAGGGGGTTGTGACAGTGCTATAGATCCCTGAGTATCAACATCAACTTGCCCCTTTACCCAAAAGTCTTCAAAAGATCAGGGTATTCCTTTTTCTTTAGTGTGTGTTTACCCAAATAGACGGCTGTAGATTCCTTGGGGGAAGGACTGAGGGAATCACTACTGTATTCCTCTCTGTGGTGTTCAGGTTCCTTTGTCATGGAGACCCAGCATCTCCTTCAGTCTTTGGATTCTGGTCTAGAAACTGGGCAAGAAAGTGTGACTTATTTCAATTGGGGTGGCCAACCTCAGCCTCCTGCTCATACACCAATTCTTTTTTTTTTTTTAAAGATGACCGGTAAGGGGATCTTAACCCTTGACTTGGTGTTGTCAGCACCACGCTCAGCCAGTGAGCAAACCGGCCATCCCTATATGGGATCCGAACCCGGGGCCTTGGTGTTATCAGCACCGCACTCTCCCGAGTGAGCCACGGGCCGGCCCTCATACACCAATTCTTGATCTTGTCTGATTATATACATTAGGCAATACTCTTGTTGGCTGCCCATTTATTTTGTCCCTAGGGGCAACATGTTCTGTCAGTCATCTCTGAGATTCCCGTGAGTCAGATCCCCCAACTGTCATTCCAAATTTGCTGCCCTTGCCTGTGATGGTTAAGTGTTGTCACTGGCCTCTACTATTCAGGATTCTATCATCCCAATTGCCACTAGTTCTGGAACAGCACCTCCTGCTGTGAGACCCAGACTGCAGAGGACACAACTTCTGAGCTTCTCGGTGGTGCTGGTGGCCTCATCACTACTGCGTTCCTTATTGCCTATTAAAGAGAGTATCCCTCAGGCCTCCTGAGGCACATAGTTCAATTGTGGGTTTTCTGGTCTTATGTAGTAAATCTGTAACTGCACATCCATTTCTTTGAGCCTTTTGATCCCTTTCTGTATAATCTGCTGTAAAAGTTCTAGCATTTCTCCTTAAAAAAAAAAAAATCAGTTAAAGAGAGACCTTTTAATTGATCAAGAATATGATAAACATTGAAGATATAACAATCATGAATTTTTATCCTTTAAACAACAGATATCAAAACTTCAGTTCAAGGAATAGAATAGAGTTGATTTAATTCTCACTAATTCATCTCTATGTTTAGATCCAATTGAGCGGTCTTTATACCAGGCATTAAAAAACGAAATAGGCCTATAAATTAGGTTTATTAAACAAAGAAGGAAAAGAGAGAATGTGGACTTGGACCAAAGAAAGAATACTCTCATGGCCTTGAGTGTTCTCTCTTGGAATACATGTCAGCAACAAGAGGAACAGTGTTAGACATGCCTATTCGATTATGACCTGAGTTCACCATGTCCCCACTTCAGGTGTTTACTCAGAGGAGGACATGATTTATGGTCAAATCTACTTCAAAGATGTGCTGTTATTCACTGAACCACAAGAAACCCTCAAGTTATTAAAAAAAAAAGTCATGATGGCCATATCCTCTATCTCTGAGCATGATGCAATAATGACTAGAAATTAGTACATAATTACGTTGAAAAAGTCATCAGGCTCCTCTTGACATCTCTATTTTGTTTAAGTGTCTAAGAGTCACATTAGCAGCTTAGGAGAACCATTTCCCTAAGCCTTGACAGGATGTTAAATCCTGTGTAATGGGACAATGCCCCCTGTTTTAGTTTCCCATGGCTGCTGGCACAAAGTACCATAAACTGGGTGACTTAAGACAACAGAAATTTATTCTCTCACAATTTTGGAAGCTAGAATTCTAAAATCAAGGTGTCGACAGGGCCTTGTTCTTTGTGAAAGCTCTGAGGGAGCTTAGTTCTTGCCTCTTCCTAGCTTCTGGTGGTTGCTGGTAACCCCTGGCATTCCTTGGCTTTATAGCTCCACATCCCAATTTCTGCCTTTGTTGTCACATGGCCTTCTCCCTGTGTCTCTGTGTCTGTGTGTTCAAATTCCCTTCTTCTTATAGTGACACCAGCCACACGGTTAGGGTTCACCCTAATCCAGTATGATCTCATCTTAACTTGATTACATCTGCAAAGACCCCATTTCCAAATAAGGTCACATTCATAGGGGTTGGGGGTCTTTTTGGAGGACACAATTCAACCCACCCCCATACTGACAAACTCTTCCTCATCCAACTTCATTATCCCACACCCCTCTAAATCCAACCTGTTCAGGATCCATTCCCAGGCATGCTTTCCTGCTTCCTGCTGCAAATGTGAGTCAGATCTTGCTTCTTTGGCATATGACCCCTCTCCCCCACTGGTAGGCCCAGTACTTGTCCAATCTGATCCTTACTGAGATTTGATTTTAATTATTGGTCTGGTGGCCAGTATGAAAGGTGGGAGCAGTTCCTGAAAAGGGTCAGAAGCTATGAATATTCCACCTACCATAAGACATGGGTCCCTCATTGCCAGCCAGCTGGTGAGTAATCAAACTCCAACATCTCATCTTTAGGGTCTGCTTCCAAGGACTCCTGCCTCTTAAGGACTCCCCACCTCAGGATTCTGCCCAAGAAGCAGGATACAGAACCCCTAAGCTTTTAGACCCTCAGCCTTCTCTCTCTAACCATCTTTTATCTTTTCCTAACCCAGAAGTATTTTTCTCATCTAAAGTTCATTTTCTCTCTTTTCCCAGTTTCTCCCAAATATTTTTACAGCAACCAAATTCTCTAAGTGCTTCTTAAAGCTTGGTGCAATGGCCATAGACTCAATACCTGCAGAGCAAAGCAGGTCATATTGTATTTTTTGACATAGATGCACTTTTTGTATTAACACACTCTCCACTTCCACAAAGAAATATGCTGTGTCATTCAAAGTTCTCAGTTGCAATCAACAGAATCCACTTTAGCTAAAGTGGAATAAAATTGAGTAAACCATGTTAGGAGGAGCTCAGAATCCATGGGAGGACCAGGTCTGGATGATCTACCTCTAGGAAAAAGGCAGCAGAGAACATATGAGGGTACTTCAAAAAGTTTGTGGGAGGGCCGGCCCGGTGGCGCACTGGAGAGTGCGCCACTTGGGAGCGCGGCGGTGCTCCCACCGAGGGTTCGGATCCCATGTGGAAACCGGTTCCCGCTCACTGGCTGAG
>NW_007734266.1:0-5488 GCF_000696425.1 Galeopterus variegatus | reverse complement strand
AAAGACAAAAAGGAAAAAAAAAAAGTTTGTGGAAAAATGGAATTACAAGATAATATGAATCTTTCCATGAAATTTTTGAAGACCCTCTCATGTTATATCATGCCACTAGACTGTTCTGGATACAACACAGCTGCCACCACTGCCTGCCTCTAAGTACTGACCATCCTTATGACTTGTTCCAGAAATTCTGCCACAGAGCTCACAGAGGAACTAGCTGCCACCAGTGCTGTATGTGCTGCAATTTGCGTTGCCATTTCCCCCGTGTACTGCATTCTCCTCTCGTTCCTTCCTTCCACATCTAAGTCTCACTGAAGTGCTTGTGATTTAGCAGAGTCCACCTCTCATGCCTGCACTATAACTACAAGACAGCCTAGGGAAAGTAGTTTTTGCTACTGTTGAAGCAAGACTCAAAATATCAAGAGGCAGTTAAAATATTGGGCAGCCACGAACGATGGTTGACTACCACATGTGTTTGCTCCTAGTCTAATTTTTTTTACTTTTGGTCGACATATGGAAAACATATTTTTCTTTCTTCTAGTTTGAACTATAAGTAAAGCAACAGTGCAAGTGTAATGTTAAATGGCAACTGAGTCCAATGTGGGGGTGGCAATAGGGAGTGGTGGGGACTGTAGTTAATGGGAGAGCCAACTGTAGCCATGAAAGACTGTGGGCCTAATAATTCCAGGCCTTCAGATTTTTCAGAATAAGCCAGAAATTCAAGTTTATTTATTTGTTTCTGAGCAATCTTCTGATTTTTAAACTCTGACAATTAATCTAAATTTTTTTAAAAATCTGTACACACACATCATACCAAATAACCAAAACATGTCTATGGGCCAGATGTGGCCATTGGGCTGTCAGGTTGTCACCTTTGCTTTAGGCTTTTAGAATTAAAAAAAATCATAGAGACTAAGCCTTTTTTTCTACTACCCCCTGTTGAGGCAAGGACCACTGACTCTGTTTGAATGAGGGGATAGGAAAGAGAGAAATTACCAGGAGAAAACAAAAACGGGGTAGGTTAACACCTCAAAATCTGCTGGATGCTAGGAATACTTGGTGCCTGACTTTATGAGCTTATAGTCTACTGGAAGAGGCAAATATTAATCTAAAAAACTATGCAAATATAGGTACTGCGAGAGTATTGACTGGGCAGTAGTTGACCAGGTACATTTCATTGAGATTCTTTTGAATCTGGTGCACTGAAAGCCACACTGATGAGATCCTATTTCAAATCCCAAACTAGCTCTGGGGGTCAGATTTTAAATTCTCCCTCCCTTCTTTAAAATTTACTATTTATTGATTATCAAGTATAAGAAATTATGCTGTGTTTTATAACTCTGTCTCATTTAATGTTTACAATAGTCCTATTCTCCTTTCACAAGTGAGAGAACTGAGGTTCAGAGAGGTTAAGCAACTTGCTCAATGTCACATAGCTAGTAAACACCACCGTCAGCATTGAACCCAGGACTGTCTGCCTCCAGAGCATGTCCTCTCAATCCTTCTTAAATATTGCTTCTTCAGGACCTTTTAAAAATATCCGTTTAGGTGAAGTACATACTCACAGTTTGTAAAGTGCTTTCTGGTTAGTTTTGGTGGCACATCGGTAGCAGAGGCTGGATGTCAAATCTGGGTTGTGTCTCACTTTGCCAGCTGCAGCTGGGTGGCCCCTGGGCAAGTCTTTTAACTATTCTTAGTCTCAGTCTCCTGAGCTGTAAGATAGAGATAAATGCTGCTTCTCAGGACTGTTGTGAGCATTAAGGGAGATCATTTATATACATTAAATATATATATCTATATATTTATACCCTGATGGAGTGCCTTGAGTGTAGAAGGTGGTCACCATCCTTCGATTTCCTTCCTTCTTCCAGAAGAATAGCAACTCAATGATTGTAAAAAACAATCTGATGTAAACGTGACCCTTTTGGAAGGCAAATTAGAATACTGTATAAGTCTGCTGAGGCAGCCGTGACAGAATACCACAGACTGGGTGGCTTAACAACACTAATTTATTTTCTCAGAGTTCAAGAGGGTAGAAGTCCAAGGTCAAGGTGTAGGTGGGTTTGGTTTCTCCTGAGGCCTCTGTCCTTGGCTTGCAGATGGCTGCCTTCTTGCTATGTCCTCAGAAGGCCTTGCCTCTGAGCACAGGCATCCATGTCTCTCTTTGTGTCCAAATTTCCTCTTCTTATAAGGACACCAGTCATATTTGATTCAGGCCCATCCTAAGAGCCTCATTTAACATTAATTCTTTAAACACCTAATCTCCAAATATAGTCACATTCTGAGGAACTGGGGTGTTAGGACTTGAACTTGTGAATTTTGGAGGGCACATTTTAGCCCATGACAAATACCGTAAGTAAGCAAGTGCATGGATTTTTAAAACGCCTAAGATTAACTGCAAGTTCTGCTCACTCTGTGCTCCCAATGTTGACTTCATTACCTACAAAACAAAGTCTCTTCTCCACAGTTAGTGGGGATATTTGAATTGTAAATAAATTGTTCTTAAGTGCCTAAAGGCTAGTTAGCAATTAGACCCCCACCACTCAGATGTCTTCTGGACAATTGTGCATGTGAACAGCAAGCATGTCTGTCCCTAGTGTATAAAGCCCCGCAGCCCACAGACTGCAGCCATCTATATTTGGAGAAACAACAATGACGGGTGTCACCCTGGAAAGAATGAAGATTTTCCGATCTAAAAGACCAAATGCAGGCAAACACAGAAAGAAAACTGAATGGGATAAATAGCTATTACGATTATTAAAGTCTGCCACTTCTTAAGAAATTAGTTCTTTTTTTTTCTCTCTTATTCTTAAATAACATTTTCCTCCCCCACTTTTTTTTATAAAACCTGTTTCTGGGCAGGGATTAATAGATCATTACTCCTGTCTGTAAGTGCTTCAAGTCAGGAGTAATGTCTGGAATTGATCCACCAATTCCATTCAATCGAACAAGGATTCATTGTATCCTGGCACTTTCTTGACAGAAGAATGTATAAATTGCCAAGGAAACACCAGGGATGGTGTGGACCCTCACATTTCATCAGTGCCTATTCATTTATTGTTGGTAATATTTTACTCTTTGTAGTGTAGGCTCATTTAATCTTAACAACAGCTACATGAGACAAATATTATATGTATTGTACAGATGAGGAAATTTGACATTCAAGTTACTTGCCCAAAGACACACAGCTGGTATGGGGATACTTGAGAAATTTTGTGGAAAGGTTCGTATTGCCTTTTAATTCTATTTTTCCATGAACTTTTTGAAGTAACCCTCAGATGTAAGCAGAGCTGGAGATCAAACCCAGGTTACATGACTGCTTGGAAGCCTGGTTTGTTCCAGCACGCAGGTGAGGTGGTGCTCAGTCTTCCTCTCTGAGCTGGATTATACAAGAAATGCCCCACTATTTAATGCTCTTAAAACAACTCCAATCTGCCTCTGAGGCTCCTGCCAGGGGCAAATTAAATTTCAGTCACTTGTGGTGCTTCCTCCTGCCACACTCAGGTTGTGCAAAGGACTCAGCTCAGGAGGCCCATCTACTTGTTGATCCACATTCACTCCTGGTCTCATGGTCCCTTGAAGTGGTGGCTCAGTTGCCACTTTGGGCAAAGGACACTGGGACCCAGTGCCCAGCCCCCAACATCCTGTCTCCAACGAGGTGGGCACAGTAAGGGAGTGGCTTCAGGCCAGGCAGCTACAGGTCCTGCTACTCAGGAACACCACACCCCCGTCCTTCAGGGACATCTTCCCTTCTATCACTACCTTTTCCCTTTCTCCCCACCTCTCATGCTATTGTGTTCTCCCTCTGGAAAGTCTCAGGACATCTAAGATGGCACCGTGCATATAGAGAGTGCTTGTGTTGATTTGGGTCCTCTAAGAAGTGGACACAAAGACAGGATTAGCTATGTAAGGGATTCACTGAAGGGAAATGGGGAAGGAGCCAGAGGAGGCTGGAAGGGCATTCAGACCGCATGTGTCTGTGTAGCAGAGAGGGAGGGAAGAAAGGTAAGGGAGGAAGACTTTCGGGCTACACAACAGTACCAGGAAGTTTTGGCAGGGCCAGTGGGGAGTCCTGGAGCCAGTCACCTGTCACAGGAGTCCTGGCCTCTTGCAGGAAGGGGCCGGCCTTATGTCCCTGCTGTGCTCAGTCCCTGGTGGAAAGCAGCTTGTGAGAAACATGGTCCCCACATCAAAGCCATGGTGGATTCAGAGCACGGCAGCTGGGGCTGTGTTAAATTAAGCTGCTCAAAGCCTCATCATGCCTGAAAAGTTCAGTCTTCATTATTCCTCATCTAAAGCATCTGCATGCATATGGAGAGATGCTAACAATTTTATTAATAGCAATAATAATAGTACTTCCCATTTATTAATATAAAGCTCTTTCATGTACCAGGCACTGCACTATATCATTTACATGCATTGATCATTAAACAACCCTATGAGATAGCTATTATTTTAGAGTTGGGGACTGTTATAGGATGAATTCTGTCCCTCCCTGTCCCCACAACCAATTCATATGTTGAAGTTCTAACCCCCAGTACCTCAGAATATGACTATATTTGGAGATGGAGTCTTTAAAAGGTAATTAAGGTTAAATGAGGCCCTTAGAGTGGGCCCTAATCTAATATGACTGGTGTCTTTATAAGAAGAGAAAATTCGGACCAGAGATACATAGAAGGAAGACCATGTGAAGACACAGGAGAAGACAGCCAGATACAAGCTAAGGAGAGGCCTCAGAAGAAAGCAAGGACTGCTGAAACCTTGATCTTGCATTTCTGGCTCCAGAATTGTAGGAAAATAAGTGTCTGTTGTTTAAGTCACCCAGTCTGTGGTACTTTGTTATAGCAGCCCTAGCAGACCAACAGAAGGATGTTGCAGCTTGGAGTGGTCAAGTAACTTAGCCACAGTCACAGAGCCAGCACATGGGAGAGACAGCACTGGGCTCCTCTCAGTCCACAGCCCATTCACTTAAATACTCTCCTCTACCAGGTCATGGTGGCTGGGCAAGGACTACAGAGTGACAGATGCAGATGACAAAGTGACTCAGGAAGATCATGGAGACAGAACACAGCCTGTTGTTCTGGGAAACACACCTGAATGGAACCCAAGAGACCAAGACAGCAAAGGATGAGGGTTTCACATATCACCTCTATCCTCTACTGGCTGTGTGATCTTGGCCAATCTGCTCCTGCTTTCTAAACTGCTGTCATAGTCTCTGTCAAACGGGAGTATTGGATTTCCTATGTGTCACTGAACTATACTAATAATTGAATAAGATAATTACATGAAAGTGTAGAGAGAGGGAAGGGCAGAGGGAAAGAGCTGAATTTGCTTCATACAAATATTAATGTGGTTGTGATATATTATTCCTGTTTTAGCTAATGCTAATCATACTATTATAATAATGGGTCAGTGTTAGAGCATCAATTTTCCATGCTCTTCAAATTATATATGTTCTGTTGCCAGAAATTCATAAAGACCGCTGGAGCAG